>NW_027104364.1:444914-554425 GCF_902728285.1 Clytia hemisphaerica
AAACAAGCAAAAAAAATTTCCATAATTATATTTGACTATCAAAGGTTACAGGCATTCTTGTTTCCACTGCCAATTATATCTGGACAGACTTTAGTTTTTCCGATTTTTGCACAGTGCAAAATGAAAATATTTTTTTGGGACGAAAGATGCCCAAAAAGTGGGTTACTTGGACTTTGCTCAAAAATGCTTCGTTAGTTTTCTCTGATTTTTGGCAGAAAGATAGAGGGCAAGGTTCTCTAAAAAATGACTGAAGCCATTTTTTCTGGAAAATTTATTTTGATCGTAAAAATTGGATTTCCTTATTTAGGGAAACTTTTATGTCATTTTTAGGAAAAATGAGCATTTCCCGGGATTAGTTTCGGATACTTCTATCTGATTTTTTGCACAATGATGTAATGGTAATTCATAAATCTGATTTTTTGGGCAAATTTTGGCCAAAAAGTGCTTAAAATTATCTTTAATATATAATTGGTAAGAACTTATTTTATTGAGTGGCAAGGTTTTTTTTTATTTTTGCGAGAAATGGCATGGTGAATTGATTCATTTTTGCCAAGTTAGGGTTATTTTAGAACATGGGCTTTAATTACAGAACGAATTGTTCAAATACGAAAGAAATCTAGCTGGCCAATGCTAAAAGACAGAAGTCAGCTTCTTTCATCCTCAGTGTTGAAAAAAATCTCTCATATGGGCTTGGGAAGGTGAGCCCTATTCATATGGGCTTGGGAAGGTGAGCCCTATTCAAAAAAGACCAGGGCTAATCTCATCAATAACCTTGAACGCAAAAGACGTTGAGTGGGATATTTTGATTGACTAAAACAATCTGCGTCCGCTCACCATCTGATACATGGGCATTTAGTAGGGGGCCAAGCCTTGGGCTCCGTGACATCTTTTCTACGACCTACCTTAAGGGAACTTATTTTGGCGGGAACTAATTTTGACGAGCGGCAAAAATCCTGAAAATTTTTAATTTTGGCGAGAACTTATTTTGACGATTGATGAATGTTTTTAATTTTGGCAGGAACTAATTTTGGCGAATAACAGCGTAAATCTGTTCTATTTTACCATATTTGAGGCCTTATTTGTGAACTCAAAAAGTTATTTAGGCAAAATACCAAAAAATTTAATTTTCGTGAGAACTTATTTTGGCGAGTGAGCAAAATATTTAATTTTGGCGGGAACTAATTTTGGCGAATTTTGTCTAAATTTGCCAAATTCGCCAAAATTAGTTCCCGCCAAAATAAGTTCCCTTAAGGTAGCCATTTTTAGTCTATTCAGTATATTACAAGATATTTTTGAGAGGGAGGACGCGGATTAGGCACGGGAAAACTTTTTATGACCAAAATAGTGACGCCATAGGAAAAAACGCAAGGGAAAATAAGGGGTAGACAAATAGCTTATTTTCAAAAGTCAAAATAATCGAAAATGATTGATACCATCTGAAAGAGCATGAAGTTCTGAGCAAAAAAATATATTACAACAACTCTATGACTAAAAGACACAAAGAAATACAGCCGCCTGAAGTTCTGGAATAGACTAAAAATGGCTAGGTCGTAGAAAAGATGTCACGGAACCCAAGGCTTGCCCCCTACTAATTGAAGCTATTTTTCATCAAAAGAATATATCTTGAAAAATACAGCTAGAGTAATAGATTTTGCCGGAGGTATTTTTACGAAATTTGGGCAGGTGAAATCTCCTGAAGAGGAGAGAGTTTTTTTTATTCACAACTATTTAAAGAAAGTTTAAAAAAAATAGAGAAGGAAGAATTACCAGCACATACTTTTTCCGAGAAAAATAAGAAATTTTGATACAAAAACTGAAAAAAGTACAATGGAAAAAAATGAGAAGGATGCAGAAAGCAGCT
The DNA here is from genome assembly GCF_902728285.1 of Clytia hemisphaerica. Classification (NCBI taxonomy): domain Eukaryota; kingdom Metazoa; phylum Cnidaria; class Hydrozoa; order Leptothecata; family Clytiidae; genus Clytia; species Clytia hemisphaerica. The sequence continues at coordinate 446,776 of NW_027104364.1, forward strand.
GAATTTCTTTTTTGACGAAAAGATATTCAAATCTCATCTGTACCCCGCGTATGAAAAAAGTTCTAGGTCAAATGGAATAAGACAAATTGTTAAAGATAAAATTTTATAAATTGTACATGCCAGCAAAGTTTTTAAGAAATCAAATTCTTAAGCTACCTGTCAGAATCTTTAAAATCTTATAAAAAAAAGCAAGTCCCAAATCGAAGTTTCATTGTTATAAAATAGTATCTTCAAATAAAAGAAAGCACACAATTGATTCCCTCTCAATACTTAGCTAATAAACTTAACTTAAAACAGAACTAAAAGTATTTTTCAATACAATTCCCAAGAAGTACCTTACAGCCTTCAAAACTATAAAAGATTACCATGATAATAAAGTTTTTATTTTTTTAGAAAAACTGAGTAAATTTGCGAAGTAAATTATGAATGAATGAGGGTGAAAAACTGCGCCCACACACCTCATGCGAGTTGACACACACCGTCATTTCGAATGGACATACTTTGTACGTTTATTGGATGTAAGCAGGTGGAGGGCTGGTCTTGACAACGTCATCGTATGTTGGCAACAAATTCTGAGAAGAACAAAATGATTTATCGATATTAATGACATTAACAAAACTATAGTATATTTTTATTCTACCGTTTTTTTTCAAATTTGAAGGTAAAAAATTTAGTCAGGCAAAATTTTCGTTGGGGGAAACTTGGTCAACTTTTTGGAAATCTGTATACCAACCCCCTGGAAGTTGAGCAAAAATACTTTCGTGGGGAGGGGGGACTTGCCTAAAAAACTCGTCACTTTTCCCCGGTTAAGTTTTCCCCATTGAAGTATCTGTCTAAACGTAAGTTATGGTTGGTAAACCTGCGGAAATGGAAGTACTAATAAGTGTTAGAATCGGAAATTCTCTTTTAACTTAAATTATAGTTTTATTTTGACTCCGACAATCTTCAGAGTGTACAGTAAGCTTGGATTTATTTTCAAAATGGTGCACGTATATTACGAACAGAATTTTAAGGCATGCTAAATTTGAGGACTTTTTTTCTTATATTGTATAATTTCATCTATTCAGTCAAGAGGAGCTACGAAAATTGTATTATCCGCCATTATGGAAATTAGACCACGTGGATATGAGATGATAGTTTGTTGACAAAAGACGACCTCCACACATCGTAAGATGAAATGTGATCACAAGAAAAAGACTAACGAAGAAAATTGTAACAAGAGTATTTTGACCACAGAGAAAATAGACGAAAATAAAATGTTTGAATATTGAGTTTCGTATTCGTATGCCAAACATAGAAAAACCATTACACTGTATTTTGTTGTTGACATTGGTCTCGTTAGAGCCGCCCACCCACTAAAAAGTTGTCAGTGTATGAAAAATTAGACTGATCAATTCGAACACCCCTCATTTTGTTAACTTTCCCTACCATTATTTGAAATGGGTTCTTCCAGAAAAAAAACCCTCGTAGGGGGTAGAAGACATACTGTCCAGGGGGCCGATTTGATGCTTGTCCAGGGATAAAACGCGTGTCCGGGGGGTGAAAAATTTAAATGCCCAGGGGTAGATCATTGAAAAAATAATATCCTCCACCCCCATGAACGAATTTTTTCTGGAAGAGCCGAATTCGTAAAAATAGTTTTCAAAAGCTTTTGACTAATTATCCACCTAACCAAACATACCCACTTAAAACCAAGATAATAATTATAGGGTCACATAATCATGAATTTTAGTGGCGTGTAGGTCTAAGCAAACAAATACGGTATTTTGTTGTGTTAAATGACATCAGAGACGTTAACATTAACAACAAAAGAGAAGAGTTACCATGGTTTCCATATCTCCTTGGTACAACAAAATGGCAGCTTGGTTGTCAGTGCGGACGTTTCTTCGTTCTTCCATTTTCTTGCAATGGCAATAACATTCCCAAACAGTATTAGCGAAATAATACTATGATGTTAAACGAGATTGATGTTTTAGAAAACAGATAATTATAGAAAATTATATTATACTTCTTTTCTAATTCAATCTTAAACTGTTACAAAATGATATCATACCAGAAAATATTTCCTCGTATGAGCTATTCCTCATCTTCCCAAAAATGGTAAAGTCACATCAACATCAAAGAGCCTTTTTGTGTTTATTCTCAGTATTCTTAGGGCCACCCATGAGACAAAATTTTAAGACATCTTTTTAAAAATAAATTTTAGACAAATACAGTTTACTCTTTCTAATTCGATCTTCGAGGAACCAAAAACTTTCTTCAAATTAGAAAAGGATTCGAATTACAGAAAGATTCGAATAAGAGAGAGTTGACTGTAATCTTAATTTGAAAGTTAAATTAAAATGACAAAATCAATACCTTGACAGCAAGGACGACAATCCAGAAAGAAAACAAGACCATTCTGAAATGAGTTAAACTCATATTTTGAAGGTATTGACGATGGACTTCATCATGGGCCTGTAAAGAGAACAAATGAATAATTGATTCATTTGAAATGTATGTTGAAATGTATGTTGAATCTAGCTACTTAAAAAAAGTGAATTGGCTTTCCTGGGGGATGCATTGGCATTTGGGATCACTGAATTTTTTTTATCTGGCCTCAAAGTGATTTACACTTTTAGGTTTTTAACTCGGAGTGAATGAGATATGACATGGCTCACTGTAGCTTTAAAGAAACAATATTTAAAGCAAAAGTAGAACCCAACACCGGTGCACAAAATCGATACAATATTAGGAAGTATCATAAATATAGTTGGAGTGGTACTTACGGAGACTTCCAAGTAGTATTTCAGTTGTGGTGCATAGCTGGTAACGGTGGCAAAGACGAGGACCGATAAACACAAATCGAACACTTGTAAACAGAAGAAGGGCAAGATGTATCCGGACAATCTCTGTAAAAAAACATAATGTCATGTGCAATACTTATTTAGAAAAAACATTCGAGTGTTCTTTCATTCATTTCGACCAGTTCAATTTCAAAAACTTTAGTTTATCTACAGCAAAAGCATAAAACAAATATAACCCTTTAGAGTAAGCATATAACAATATTTAGTAATAATTCCAAGAGAAATCACACAAAATCATAAGTCAATAATATAAACAAACAGCTAGAACAATACATATAATTGTATATAATTATGAGTAAGATTAGCATTTTGTATTGCTTACCAGTGTGGCTCCATAGACCAACATGACAACAATCAAAAAGCTAAGGCAAGCAACAACCATAGCAATCATATTGTGGTTGACTACAAAATAAAATCATTATAGACCATTACTAGCTTCTTTCACGAAATAGGAAGGATTAAGTTCATTTTATAGAATTTAAATTTTCATTTTCTTATAAATAAGTATTATAGCAACTCGCACCAAATAGATTGAATCAAATAGACCACTTACTATTTTGTTGGTGTTGTTGAGAAAAATCACTGAAATGATTGATCACTTTCCATTCTTTCAAATGTTCAGACAATTCAGTTGACTGATGCTTTTTGATGTACGAAGAAAGGGATACAATCCAAAAAGCATGGCAAACCTAAAAGAATTTGGAAAGGCTTTAATACTCTGCAGAGGGTCTTTAAATTGAGTGCTTACTCTTCCCTCAATCTAGAAAAACAGACTCATTGATGGCCTTTTTTTCAAATAGAATGACTAATTCAACTTAATGTTTTACAGATCTAACATGTATTTCCATAAGACCCTTACAATATTGATACAAAACTACAAACGTTTTGAGTACTATTTATATATGGCAAATGATGTTGACATGTACATGTTTTCTGTACAAAAATATAATATACAGGAATGTGATTTTCATGATAGCTTTCAACTGTTTTGCTATTATTTTGTCCCTCAAAATAATGAAATTACAACATTGTTCATACCAAGTTGAAAAGACCAATCATGATAGTACCAATTCTGACATTCAAACACAAACAACATGATTTCGGTTTGCGATCAGTATCAGTTGAATCGATACGCACAACATCAATTGATGCTGCATTTGCTTCTTCTTCTTTTGTCATCTTGAACAAACTAACCTGATCTCAGTACAATTTTGTTTTGATTTTTCTATTATAATTCAATAATATGTTTTCTATTGTGGAAGTGAAAAATGTTAATATAATAATCATTTCAATTTTGTTTTATAATATGGTGTGACATTAATAAAGCCACTTGTGGCCAACACCCATGTTCATCAGAGGAGGGGAGCACAAGAACAAATTTAACTAAAGGGGACCTAAAATTCCCAAGAGGAGGAGCTAAAATGTGTGTATGTGTATCCTATAATGCAAATCAGCACTGAACAGAGCTTGCACTTTATGCCAAAGAAAAACCAAATCTATGCTTTTTTATACTTTTTCAAAAGTTTTCTAAAATTCATGCTCCATCATACTTACAAAAATTTAAGAAAACATAATTTAAGATTGAAATTATGTTTTTGCCATTAATTGTTTTTATTCAAAATTGTATCATATACAACATAACAGTGACGTTGAACTTTATCATACTAAGGCCTTGTCGTATATCTTATATATACCATTTCCTAAGAAAATGTTACCGTTCCCTTGTTTATTAATGACTAATGATTGATTAGGTGCAATTCAAGGGGTACAGGTATGGAATTATGGTGTAGTGATTGTGAGGGGTCAACATCCAGAAACCATAGGTTACCATACCCATAGCCCAGCGCTGGTCTTTTTTTTCCTTTGTCAAGATGGAATCAATACCAAAATAAGGGGGCAAGAGTCTCCCCTTAAAAAAAACGAGTTATCTTTCAGTCGGTATCTATAAAACAATATCAAATTTCAAGTTTTCAATTCAATTACCAATTTTGAGGAGGACCCACAATATGGCCTGCACATACCCAGAACATTTTCAGAACAGGTTTGGGCCACAAATTCTTTTTACTGTAAACAAACTACTCTCCACTCTTAGTTTATACCGTAAGTTGGTCTAATGTCAACATACCTCATCTAATAGACGTTTGGGAGAACTCAACTACCTATTAACTTCCACATATTAATTTATTCCAGCCATTTGGTACAGAAATAATTTGCTCCGTATTACGGGAAAGAACCCTAATATACTTTATAGCAAATCACAAGGGAAGATTTAAAGTATTATCACGTGCTAATTTGGGATAATGTTATCATACCAGATTTGAACAAAACTTATTTATAGGTAATAGCTAATTTTCTGCTGGTTTTTCTTGCATCAACTAGAGTATAAAGTAATTAATTAAGACCCTTGCGTTAGAGATAATTAAAATTTTAAAATCTTGATTCCCAATAAAGTCATCGCTGCTTTGTCAGCCATCTTGATTTTGGCTAAAGCTTACATAGTTTATATTTGAAAAATAACAGATAATTTCTAAACCTGTTCACAAAATTCCTGTAAATAATTATCTTTGTAGTATATAGCAGCAGAACAAAATGGCCATCTGCAAAATATCAAGGACCTTGCAAGCTGTCAAACAAAGAGAAGACATAAACATTGAGCGGTTTGTTTTGGTTTTTGATACAGATAAAGCAATCAGAAAAGAAACATGGCGAGAAGTAACATTTAAGACCTAGTATGAAAAATCTATGTTTTTGGGATTGAAACCCACCCGCCCGCTAACCTCTTCTAACCTAAAATTGATTTCTGAGTGACCCCTGCCCTCATCTCTGACCTGTGAGAAGTTTATATCCAAATTGGCAATAAAAACGAAAGTGGTCTCTTCTAGCCACAGTTTCTAGAAGGGTGAAGACCCCCCCTTAGGTAAGAGGACCCCCCCCCTTAAGTGCTGACTCCCCTTAGAAAATTCATCTAAAATTTCACCTCCCCCCCTTAGAAAATCATTATAAATGAAACGATTATACAAGAGTCATAATTTAAGGAAGATCCCCCTTATCTAAGAAACCCCCCCTTAGGTAAAGTCATACTTTTAACACCCCCTTGTTTTTGGTTTATCAAAACCAAAGACCCCCCCCCTAAATGTAGGGGGTAGAAACTATGTCTACTGATTGCTTCCTAGTGCTCCTTTGCAGCTGTTTATCAAATTTCCACCAATGAGCTTACTGCATTTCACACGGCCCTTTTTTTGGCACCATTGGCCTCTCAGTGCCTTGCACAAGAGGTGGCTCTAAAATCTCACCATTTGTATACCAAGTGACCCACGAAAAAGTTCAGACGTTTCCTGACATCTTGAGGCCGAACAAATGTCCCAAAGTGCTTGGAGTTTTGATATTTAGAAAGTAGATTATCCAAACTTAAAATTTGAGCCATCACTTTTTAAATTTGACCAACTTGTTCTCTACTTATGACCTTTTAAAGTCAAAATTCACTTTTCGGAAAGTGTAAAAAACATGTAAAAAAGAGGTATTAAATTTATGCAATCAATTAGAAAATCACTTACAAATTGACTTATTTAACGAGTTTTATGACATTAATAATCAATAAAAACACCTTTAAAAGTAATAAACGAGACTAGTTTTTATAAAAATTGGCGCTTTTGTAAATTTTTCAGATTTTTTTCAAAAACTGTAAATCAAAAACGTCTAAAAAATACCAAATTTGATACCTCTTTTTTACGTGTTTTTTACACTTTCCGAAAAGTGAATTTTGACTTTAAAAGCTCATAAGTAGAGAACAAATTGGACAAATTTAAAAAGTGATAGCTCAAATTTTAAGTTAGGATATCTACTTTTTAAATATCTAAACTCCAAGCACTTTGGGACATTTGTTCGGCCTCAAGACATCGAAAAACGTCTGAACTTTTTCGTGGGTCACCCGGTATTTGTTTTGATCCATGATCCTAAGGCTTAGGATTTTCAACTTCAATTCTCTGAAGAAAGCTGGAATTCAACGCGAGAGTTAGATTGTCAACAAATTGCTGTAAAAATAATTGAATAAAAGAAAAACTTAAAATCTTAAATATTTTCATTTTAAAGTATTGGTGCAAAAAAAGTGAAAATGGTTTTTCATTGGTTTATTCAAAACAGGGGATTTGAAAAACTTTCTATGTTTGGTTTTTTGCACAAACCCCTGTAACTATAAATAGGTGAGTACCCAGTTGCTAAGATTGGCTTAAAATAAAAAATGAAACCACTGAAAACAAAAGTAAAATCTGCACGCACTCCAAATCCCATAATCTTGATATAGGAGTTTTGGTCCATCAGGCTATGGTTCATACCGTAAGTTGGTCTAATATCGACATCCCTCGTCTAATTCCGACACCCTTCTTTAGGGACAGGAATAATATGAAAGTTTAAATCACTGATTGAAAAAGGATTGTTCCTCTCTGACCACTAAGCAAAGAAAAAAAGTTTCAACTTTTCTATCAATTTCAGCTGATAAAAAGGGTGTCGGAATTAGATGAGGGATGTCAATATTAGACCAAGTTACGGTAGTGTTTTCACGGCTAATTATAACTACAATTAAAATTATATCTGCGTCTCTAGCAAAGGTCTATGGCAACACAACTAATCATGATTTCATTTGAAAACTCAAAATAAAACTATAGCAAAAACTCCAAAAAGCTCCACGTTTCAATGAATGCAAGGTAAACAGCAACAATAATAAAGTTTTAATAGGTGTTTAATTTTGAGGTGTTTAATTTTGGGGTGTTTTTAATCAATTCAACATGGACATTGTAATTAGGAAAAGAGGTGTTAGTGAATAATATTATACATCAGTCTGGAAAGGAGGGAAATTTTATGCCAGAGCTGCGCCAACTTAACTGGGAAAAAATGAAGGCAGCAGATCTCAAACCTCAAATCCAAGCCGGAGATATCCAGGGCACAAGCCGCAACTTCCAGACTGGATTATACACCCATCATTGTGCATTGATCATGGTTATCAGGTTGGATTGCAATTCAATCCCACTTGGAAAAGAAGAGTTTTGAATCCACTTGCTGAACTGAATACTAGAGTATGAATTGATAAAACTGACAATATCCAAACTAGACACTAGAGCTAGGTATTTTGTTTAAAACTAAAAGCACACTAAAAAATCTAAATTGGCAAAATGTCATATTTTGGCTATAAACACCTGATCACCATCATCATTGATGGAAATCGGTCTACTCTAGAACAAGATATACAAAAATTTAAAAAGAATAATGTAGATAAATACCTCTAAGATACAATAAACTCTTTTTGGTACTATTTGAAAATGAGCAGACAATATATTTAATTTCGCTTTACTTCGCCATTTTTTTCAAGAGTTTTGTTTTTCCCTTTAAACATCTTCATGGACACACTCTCCTTGAAAAGTATACCCTACAATAGTAGGTACCTTTACTTAGGCACGTTTGCTCACGGATAATAATAAAAAATTGTATTATGGGTCCTGGGTAAGCTAGTCTGTGTCAATGACGATTTTGTGAATTTTGCTACGGTTAGTCTGTTACACGACTGTTAAACCAATGAATAAACCGTTTTGATAGCTTTAAAAATCGTATTTATGGGGAATTTGGACAAAAAATTAAGTCTTGATGTGTAATATCTACTTTTAATTTCATAAGAGTATGTTTTGTATCCTCAGAATAAAAATCAAAGATTTTTGGTTTTAGGGAATAAGAGCAGAGGTTGCTATTCCTGTCCTCCTAATTTCTCCCGCATAATGATATAGTCTCGTATCGAACGACTTTTTAGTTCAAAACGAGGCTGTATATATGTTTATTACTTTCACGGGGTAAAACAACATAATCTCAGCTGCTTGATGTATTTACACCAACAACATCAGATTTGTAGATTTGTACTGATGGATTTTGGTTGCTTTCTTCAAAGGTCTGATTAGAAAGGTTCACAGATATAATTTTGATAACTGATAAATATTTCTGTAACTGTAGGTAGGTTTAATACTTTTCATCAGCTTTTCATGAGAAAATTCGGCACTCTTGTTTCACTGACTTTTCAAACATCTTCATGATTGATGATGAAAAATACACTGTTGAAAAACAAAGTTTACTAATGCTTATTTTAGTGCAAGATCAACGCAAATACTTAAAATTCAAACTCTTGTCAGATTTCCCACCTCAACGCACATATCTCTTTTTATCTTCCATCAGATTTCAAATTTATGAAAATTTTTATGTTCTCATTTTTGGAAGAGGGGTGGAATATTTTAGCACGGAGATCCAGTCTAGTTCTAACCTTTACTGTTCAGTCTGACACCTTTCCAAATGCAAAGAAGGCTCTTTTCTATACCTAGAGTAACTGGGTTAGGATGTCTCGCGCAAAACATGCTAATTTTACCTTTGAATAACACAGGGTAATACCCCACACAATGCAATTGCAAGGATACTTCTGACTGCTGTTATGTTTTAAATGAAAATAGACCCTTTCTTTGCTATTCGCGATTTCATGTTGAATGAATTAAAAACTAACTCCAGCCAACTCTAGTATCAAAACAATGACAAGAAGAACATTAGCGAGTTATTGTTTTAATGTTAGAGTTTTTAATTATTCAACATGACATTGCAAATAACAAAAGGTCTATAATGAGAATTTTTCCAAACAGAAGAGAGAGAATGAAGTACCGTAACTTGGTCTAATGCCGACACCCCCTCCTCTAATTTCGACACCCTTTTTATCAGCTGAAATTTATTGAAAGGTTGAAACTGTTTTTCTTTACTTAGTGGTCAGAGAGGAATAATCCTTTTTCAATCAGTGATTCAAGCTTTCATATTATTCCTTTCTCTAAATGAAGGGTGTCGGAATTTGACCAACTTACAGTAGCACTCAGTTACTACATACAAATCTACAAATTTGAATTTATTAGCTTATTTATATCAACCTAATTAATACCAAATTATTATTATATTTTAATATTAAATTAATCAAATGTAAAACAAAAATTTCAGCTTGATATCTTTCAACCACGTCTGTTAGCGTTCAAATGTTACCTACCTTGAGTTACCTTGAGGTAGGTACCGTGACGTCAAAACATTTTTGAAGACAACATAGTGTATTTTATTTTCTAATGTATCTCATTTCACTGAAGATTAGTGCCAGAGCACCATGAAACTCTGAGTTTGAAATATAGATATTAAGTCGACTCTTTATTATATCAGCATGATACCTAAATCTATAGGAGAACTGGTGGTAAACTTGATCCTTTATTTCAGAATCAACAATTTGGATTTTTTTTTGAGAAAGCAACAGGTCACTTTCATCACCTTTCTTAGACCATAGAGAGCATTTTCTATCTCACAACAAAATTTCACCCCAAAACGTGCAGAGATTAATCACAATATCATGTTGTATAATAATTAAAAAATCAGTATCAAAACAATGACAAGATAATGTCTAAATAATAAACACTTTTACTAATGATGAATAACTGTCCCATTGTAAAATAAAGCAATCAACTGAGGAAGCACACTGCTATTGTTTTTATGATTCTTTTTTAAGAACTGCTATGTTTATGCAAGTTCAGCATTTTTTCATAGCTTTAGTTTATTATTTGCTAATGGTATACATGTTTTTTTTTATTAAGCATACAAAAATCCGAAAACATATATAGGGTTGAATTAATGAAGAAATCAGAGCATTTTGGGGGACTTGTCTTTCTTCTAATTTTTTTTAGGAATTTGGAATTTTAATTTTCCTTGAAACAGTCCTTTTTCAGAGTTGTTTTTCTCCACCGTCAGATTCCTGAAATTTGGAAAAACAGAAACGACTAGGATAACTATGATTTTCCATGTTAATTTTCCTTAATGCCAGGACTTGCATATTGCAACTGTTTTGGGTGATGTTGAATACTCTTCTTTAAAAAGGGCTAACATAAAACCAAGCAGATATGCTTCATTATGAATGATATAATACTTCATTAGAGTGAACTGTAAAAAAGTAACATTGGTGTGAAGATTGCTAGGTACCAATCTAATATGAGTAACAAAGAAGGAAATTACGTTATTTTGATATGTTTTAAATTTTTTTCTTGAAGTTGATTAAATAGAAATGCCAAAAAGCCCAGCTACTCAAAATGTGCAAACAACAAATAATAGTAACAAAGATCTAGGGATTAGTGTTCCTGACTCACAGACACTTAGTTCTGATGCAAAAAATTCAAAGAAGTACACTGTAAGTATAAGTATTCTAAATAATTTTCATTCAAGTTTTGCATTTTTAACACCTTTTGTCGATTTGTCAAATTATTTGCATTTGAAAATTATTTATATTGAATTGTTTTATGTTTTAAGGTTTACAAGGTAGCTGTTGAGGCAAATGGCCGAAAATGGTTTGTTCTTCGAAGATATAATGAGTTCCATACACTGTATGATAAGGTTAGAAATTTATGGCTTGGAAACGTTTTGTGCTACAATTGATAATTTTTTGTATTTGCACTGTTTCTGTTTACCTTATTCTGTGCTGCTGTGTAATCAAAAATTTTCTTATAGAAATTTCTTGAAAATATTTGTATTAAAAACTCATTCTGAAAAAGAAAAAGATTAAAGTGGCATTTTGTCATCTATCATAAGTGTAACTTAATTACAACTAATGTTTCCTTGATAGGAAAACCAAAACCTTTTAATTGTGACTCTGTAACTATTCTTGTAGCAAAAAAATGCTCAAACAATATGTATGCAAATCCTGTGTTAATGCATCTTTTGCTTTTTTAGCTGACAACTTTTTGACATGTTTATTTACATATGAATCATTAATTTTTTCAATATAGGTCAAAAAGGTTTATCCTGAACAGCTTCACAACTTTAAGTTGCCAGGCAAGAAATTGTTTGGGAACAATTTTGACCCAGGTAAAAATTTTATACGCCCTCTATCAAATTATCCCTCAAAATTTTAAATTCAAAAACTGAAATGAAAATTTAAAAGATTAAAGAGGTATTTCATTTCACTGGAGTTTGTTTACGTGAATAAAAAACAAAGAGATTGATTTTATCAACTTTGTTTAGATAAGCTTAATTTGATTTGCTCTGTTTTGATGATAAATCTTATAAACACCTTTGTGTTATAATCTTTGTAGAACTTTGCAGAAGAATTTACATCATTTTTTGTTGCATTTTCTCATGTTCTTGTAATAAAGATATTTTTGTTGTTTTCAATAAAAGAAACTAAAAGTTGCCATCTGGTGTATCAAAAAGTAATAAATAATGAAAGACTTTCATAAAAAGAGAAACAAGTTTGATATATAAAAGTGAAATGTACTTGCTTTTTTGTTCTTTTTATCAATGAAACTTTTTGAATAAAATATTCCATCATTTTTTGAAAAATGTAATATTGAAAAATGGACTTTTTAAACAAAATTCAAAGGGAAATAGGATCTGCAACATATTTTTGTACATAAACACTAGAGCCTTGATACTTGTGTAAACAACCTAAGTATTTTTCTCAAGTCAAGCACTATCAGATTTCTTCCTAATCAATCTTTTTTGACAATCAGAATTATTTTCCTCCTCTTATATTAGTTTTACAGTAATGTACATTGTCTCCTCCTGATTAGATTAGCAAAATTGACATGTGATTACACAAAGATTACCCCTTTTTATCACATTGATTTATACATGAGAAAATTTGCATCTATCCTCGTTCATTTCCCTTGTCCCTATACACTGACCAATTAAAACTATATTTGAAAAGCAATATCAGCCTGCCTCTTCATATTTACATCAAAAAAATATCATACAAGTAAAAGATGTATCCTTATTTCTGTTCCCATACTTTGATTTGAAATTAAATCGTCTCCTACCTCTATTACTCTGCCATCACCATTGGCGTCCTTGTCTCCTTGTGTTCTCGTCATACAAGTCAATTCATCTAAGTGAATGAAAATAAGCACATATCTATCCTTCCTATAGCTGTGAAGAAAGTGCTTGACAAATAATTCAGTCATGGTTCTAATGCTTTTATCACTCCGTTCTTACAGATTTCATTAAAATGCGAAGAGAGGGTCTTGATGATTTTGTAAGGAAAATATTAGGATTACCAAATATATTCAACCAGTAAGTAATGATGAGAGTTGCTTGATTTTTCATGTTTTTCTACAACTCCTTATAAAATAAGATTAATACTATCAAAATTATTTTTTTGTCAAACTAATTTAAATGTGAGATGGTTTTCTTATGTTAATGCTCTCTTCCCATAGCGTCAGCCCCCCCTGGAAACTGGGGAAGGAAATCACTCTAAAATATTCCCGAAAAACTTAATGGTTGGCTTCAATTACTTAATTTAAAGTTCATGAAGCTGAAAAATTTTGTCTGCGGGGGAATATTTTAATATGAAATATTCAAAATATGTAAAATATACTATCTTCTATCTTTTAATATTTTACTTGGCTCTGCAACATCGATCACAGACACAGACAAAACTATCTTCTACTTTTTTTTCCTGGGACAAATTTTAGAAAGTGTAGATGGTGGCAAATCTTGAGAGCTATAAACAAATTTTTAAATTATTGGGGGACTTAACTTTTTGTCTGGGACCTAAACACTGGCTGAGGATATGGCTCTTCCACGTTATAGGTGAAAAATACCAAAAATTAAAGAATTTGTTAGAAAGTTGTTCTCAATCAGGTTTCAATCAAAATAAGAGTTCTATCTTTCAAAAGGTTAACCTTCCAGTGCATTCTTAAAAAAACAGTTTAATGACCTGCTTCATTTTCATAGTGCTGACGTCAGAGAATTCTTCCAATTGGATAACCCCCGAAATTCTTCAATAAATATTGATGAAGAAGAAGATGAAGTTGCAGAAGTTGTAAGAATCCATTTTTGTTCGCATTGTATGATGTCGGTTATGCCAAATTATACAAACCACCAAAGAAATTCTGAAATTCTGAAAAAAGAGCCATTTAAAAAAAGTTGGAAATGGCAGCAGTGTACAAGATACAAACTTTCCCTTTTTTGATAAAATCTAGTTTCACCAGCCATTAATATTTTGTATTACTTTATACCCTCAAGAAAGCTTTTTTATAAAACTAAAAGCTAAAAGCTTTTTAAATTTGTTTTGGGAAATAGGCTCTCAAGAACTAAAGCATAATTTGAAAAAATATATAAAATCCCAGCATGTTGTACTTTCTTTCTATTGATAAACCTGTGTTGTCTTGATCTGAAAATCTATTCAAAATAAAACTTTTCTTTTTCAAAATGTTAGAGACTTTACTAATGAAAACTTTTTCTTCAAATATGGCTTATTTTCAGGTACTTATAATAAATTTTTTTAATTTTCTTAAATCTAAAATCAAACACTGTATTTGTGTGATCTGAGACTCGTTTTTGATACCTTCTTATCTTTCTAAGGCATCAGAGTTGGAAAATGTTGACCTTGGGCAATCTGAATCAAAGAAGTAAGTTTATTAAAGTCTATTTAAAGGAAATTATTTCAAAAACGAACTTTCATATTTGCTCTCTCTTAAGTTTGCATGGATTTATCTTTCAGAAACTAATTTCTTTTTCAGTGAGCCTAACTTTGCTTTTATCCAATTCTAAGGTGTTTGTAATCGAGTTTTTCAATTGATTTGTAAAATATCTGTCATCTTACTGGTTAATTTCACTGACAATGATGAAATATTCATCTTACAACTTCAGAGCGAAACCAAGTGATTTTGCATTCTTAAAAGTGATTGGTAAAGGAAGTTTTGGAAAGGTAATAACTCTGAACAGTAACATTTTTTCTTTGGAAAATAAAGATATCCTTGGGTTTTGATTTACCAAAATGTCTAGATTTATGTCCCCTTTGATTTAGTTTTCAATCATTCCCCTCGCTTTGATTCAGTGTTGATGGAAATCATGAGTGTTTAATTGATAAAAGTACAATGATCAATGTTTGGAAGAAATCTAAACCATAAAGTTTCAGCAAGTTTAACTTTTTTGATTTAGGTTTTGCTGGCAAAACACAAAACTGAAGAAAAATTTTATGCAATCAAAGTCCTGCACAAAGCAGCTATTCGTAAAAGAAATGAGGTATGATACTTACCTCATTGTTTTTTCAGTTTTTTTTTAAATTGGAACAAGATCATTGCATTTGCAAAGACATAATGTAAAATAAAGTAATATTTTGAATTTGATGGATACTTTTTACAGGCGCGACATATCATGGCTGAAAGAAATGTTCTTTTGAAGAATGTGAAGCATCCTTTCCTTGTTGTAAGTATTTCATGCAAAATTAACGATTGAGGATTCATTTTCATCTCCAATTCAATACCGATGCATAGAATATTTTATTCAAAAAAACCTTCGATAATGCAATGAAATGTGATTTGATGATGTGATTTTTCCTCGACTTCTTTATAGGGGCTGCACTACTCATTCCAAACTTCAGATAAATTGTATTTCGTTTTGGATTATGTAAATGGTGGAGAGGTAAAATCTTACAACTTTAAACCATTTTTTGATAAATTGACTTCAAAGAAGTTTTGCTACTGAGGAGCCTTAGGGAGTTTTTATCATTTACAGGAGGAGATAACGAAGCCTCAAGGTCAGCTGGTCAAATTAAAATCAAAGTGCATAAAGTATAAGGAAAACTGTCTCAGCTATGTACTTTATACCAGAAGAAGTTCCAAGAAATACAGGGGCGATAAGGCTATTAGAAATTCAAGGACTAGTAAGCGACGTGTTGAACGTGTTGCTTTTCCTTTCAACCTGATTTACATTCTCATTTTTCTTATCCTTTTTTTCAGTTGTTCTTCCATCTTCAACGAGAAAGATACTTCCCAGAACATAGGTTTGTAAATTTATTTGTTAAATAAGATAAAAAGGGTTTGTAGGGTAATCAGTGCTCGTTTTCGAATTGGTTTTATATTTTTTGTGTTAAGTACTTAGCACCTAGTTTTTGCTTAAAGTACCTTAAAGTGGGTAAAATTCCTTCCTGGATTGCTCTTATTTTTAAGCCTACGACTTCCTGGTTTGAAAAAGGTTGTTTTTATATCACTATTCATTGAATTTATAGGGCAAGATTTTATGCAGCTGAAATAGGATCAGCAATTGGATATCTCCATGGACTTAAGATTATTTACAGGTATAATTCATTATATTTTATTACAGAGTAATGAATCCTTTGCAAAATGAAACGAAACTGAAAGCACTATTTTTCTCCTATAAACATCTGTTCAGATAATTTTGTATCTTGTAGAAATATAAATCCTTTAAATTTAATTAACCTTCGTAATTTATTTTAGGGACCTGAAACCAGAAAATATTCTATTGGACTCAAAGGTAAATTATTGGCTCATTGATTGCTTTTCAATTTCAAATATGGCATGATGTCTTTCCCATGAAATAACAATGGAGATTTTTAAGGTCTCCTTTGATAAATTTCTGGCTTACAAGCTTTCCTTTATTTTTCATACCAAATGGTTCGAATCTGATATTCTTATTTTTTTTCATGTTTTATTTTAGGGTCATGTTGTATTGACAGATTTTGGACTTTGCAAAGAAGGCATTGAAAATAAAGGAACAACATCAACCTTTTGCGGGACACCAGAGGTACTTAAGATCAATCGAGGTTTTCCTTTGAGCTGAATGGAAAAAAAAAACTTAAAACCATTGTTTGAGAACTTTAATTTGAATCATTAGCTTAAAATTATTTTTAGAGAAATTTAACTTGAATCATTTTGAGGCTTTATAAAAAATATTAGATTGAAGTTTTAGTTTTAATCTCACATCTTTTCTCTGTTTAGTATTTGGCCCCAGAAGTGTTGCGGAAGCAATCCTACGACAAATCAGTAGATTGGTGGTGTTTGGGAGCTGTCACATATGAAATGATGTATGGCTTACCACCTTTCTACTCAAGAGACACTGCAGAAATGTACGACAATATCCTTCACAAACCTCTACGACTACGAACCAATATTTCACAAAGCGCAAGACACCTTTTAGAACAGGTATCATTTTCATAATTTTATCTTTCTTTGTTTTGACTTTGTGTTTGATCTTTTCAAAATGATATTTTGGGAGGAATGTTTTTAATACAATTTTCTAGGAAATGTTTTTTTCTTATTTATTTACATTATCTTTATCTTTGGTTTTAGCTCCTCCAAAAAGAAAAGAGTAAACGTTTAGGAAGCTCAGAAGCTGATTTCGTAAGTATTTGCTTTTTTGAAAGTGTACTTTGTCTCAAATTAATTAGTTAATTTTTTTGTTGGATAATCTAGAATATTTTCGAATTCGGTTTTAGCAGCTTAATAGAAAACTTTATCTGATAAAAGCTGTTAAGGTTTACTAATAATTTTTATTTATGTTTGTTATTGTAGGACGAGATCCGATCACATCCATTCTTCCGTAGTATCAATTTCCATGATCTTTACAACAAGAAAATCGAGCCCACCTATAACCCTAATGTCGTAAGTTCACCATTAAATTTCTGTATCATTCATCATTCATTTATATTCATAATATTTCGTTCGGAAATTCATTCAGTATTTGAAACGTTTGAAACGTTCTGTTAACTTTGTGACTTGGTTCCTACAACCCTATGGTTTTTCGGTGTGACTGTTTATTTGTTTACTTCAATGGGATAAATTTACGTGGTGGTTTGATTTCGCGAATCGGGGTAGAAATAGAAATTATAGAATATAAAATCTTCCCATGAAAATGAACGAAACTTTCTTTTAAATCGAATTATTATAGTACACAACCATTTGATCAGACCGAAAGAGTAGATTTGCATTTTAAAAGATATTAAATATTTTCAACGAAATTTTGAACTCCCAAAATCCTTATTATTGTTCTCTAAGCTAAATTCATACTTTAGAAATATACGCTGACAAAAAATTAACAAATATATTAATTTCATCGTACTACAAATGAGGAAAAGTAAAAGAAGGACGAAAAGAAGGGACAAGAAAGTTGTTTTTATTTTGTAGAATTTTTGTGTTGAAATATGTGAATAATGTCACCCCCCTGCCTCATGGAACTTTTTCCCACATCGGGTCAAAAATTTCTACTTATTGGATAGAAATTCTTTGCTCTAAACTAGGCAAATTTCTGAGGGGCCCCCAACGGTCTGAACACGTCGTAAAAGCTCAAAATTTCAACATTAATCATCTCTCAGGTAGTACTTTCATTATAAAAGTACAACAAACAAGTTTTATATAAATTTGACAGACTTTTTATTCGGGTTTAAAGGCCCCCAAATTGTAGGTCAACTAACCCCAAAAGTTAGGTCAAACATTTTCGTCAAAATATCTAACTCAGAACAGTAAATATTGAAATGGACTATTTTCACCATTTCCTTAGTTCATTAGGACTAAGAAAATACCCTATCATCATAACTTAATTCCAATGATTTCGATTTAGAGAGGATTTATTTAAAAAATGTCTCAGTTCGGGTAATATCCAATCAACTTCCATTCAGATTTTCGTTGGAAAAAATTAATTCAAGTTAAAATTTTCTGTCCAGAAATAATCAATAAGATGTAACAGTATGCTCTGAAACAAATTTTTATGAAGTTGAACTATCGTTAGGGCTACAATGCTAAAAAATGAGAAACCTACATTCTCGGGGTTTACTACATTCTCGGGGTCAGGTGCTGTAACCTTTTTTGGAATATAGCGAGTGTGGCGTGTCCTCGCGGAGAAAACGATGAAGGTCATCATCATCATCATTGCTCGACCGCAGTCGAGACTAGACGCTGAAGATAGAAATTTCGAGAAATCCCTGGAATTTAATCCTGGTGAAAATTTATCCCATTAAAGTATTTTTCAGCTATTTTAAGCTTCTTTTTCCAAATTCTCATCATGAAACCTTTCAATGTATTTTCAGAGTGGTCAATTAGATTTGAAGCATTTCGATCCAGAATTTGTAAGGGAGCCAGTACCTGGTAAGTTGGCGATCAAAAAACGTTCTAAAATACTATTTGCTTTGGCGATCTCTTTTTATTCGGAAGCCAGTTTTGAATTCGTCATAAAAAAATTAAATTAGAATCGTCTGGTATGTCAAAGAGAGAACGATTATTGGTATTCATTGCAGTAATTAAATGGAAACCGCATTTTTTATTTGTTTGTTTACGTTGCGAGTGATGAGGTAACATCCGCTACGCGCAATGCGGCTTTCTCCTCTCTCATTCGGTCAGAAAATAATGAGAAGTTACGTTTTCAAAATTTTCTATGCGCTTCTATTAGAAAGTATATAAACAGCCCGTTTTTTTAACACGATAACATGCTTTATTATCTTTCTTCTCTAAAAAATACTTCGACCTAACGATACCCTAACAAATTTGATACTTCGATCATTGAAACCGCAAATCAGAACTTTAAAGAGTCGAGGTTCTCCTGTTTTTTTTTGTATTATCCAAATTACAAAAATTCTTCAATTTTCCCTCTCGTAGCATCTGTGACAAAGGCCGATGGAAGTCAAGTCATTTCTGCAAGTGTGGATGACCCTGATGAAGCATTTGTTGGATTCACTTACGTACCCCAATCCGAAGATTTAGTCGAATAAATGCATTCACCTGTGGCTCAATGCTGGTCACAGTATGGCGAATCATTTCTAGAAAATATAGTTGTTTACTTTCTCTTCGCAATATTCATGTCTGGTTGATTTATAACGTCGATGGACATACCGTGAAGCATTTATGGAGAACTGAACCAAGGTCCATTTTTTCTGTAATATTACAAATTTGTTAATAAAGAATAAGAGAGTGGTAAGGCAAAAATTTTATTTTACTTTTTTTTGTACTTTTTGTTTTGAT
Organism: Clytia hemisphaerica; assembly: GCF_902728285.1. Classification (NCBI taxonomy): domain Eukaryota; kingdom Metazoa; phylum Cnidaria; class Hydrozoa; order Leptothecata; family Clytiidae; genus Clytia; species Clytia hemisphaerica. The sequence goes on from NW_027104364.1 coordinate 466,409, forward strand.
TTAGATAACTTATGAACAATTCAGAATTATAAAAAACAACCTCTAGCAACTTTTTAATAATAGAGAACAAATTTAAAACAGGTTGGGAAAATTATTAACTGCTACTTTTAATATTAATCTTTTTTGATAATTTATTCTTTAGATATTTCTTGAGATGTGTTTATTTTTTCGTTACTGACACCTTTATTCGAACGCCATTATTTTTTTTATAATTCTGTGCAACTTAGCTTCTAAAAGCAAGTAAGACTTCATAAAATTCCAGGCTTCACTCTTTTAAACCATACTTAACTTAGACTACTAAAAATTGGTGTTGAAATATAAAAGAAATCATTCAATTATCTGTTAGTATTTTTCCTCCTTTTTTGTTTATTTTATAAATTTTTTTAAAGAAATATTATCATTTTCCCGTTGTTGTACAATATATGACTAAAAACTTATATATTATTCCGTGCAGTGTATAGATTTTATTCTATGTTCATTTGTGTTTTTGTGCAGTAATTTGGCAATGGATATTGACTGACAATTCTGATAATACTAAATGGGGGGAGTGTATTTTATTTGAGTATGTTTTCGAGCATGAAAGGTTGGTTCGAGGTTTTTTTCATTTTCTTTTTTTTATCGGAAAAGGTAATGTTTTTTTGTAAGCATACGTGGGTGGTTGAATTCTCAGTTGCTTAAAACTTGTCAGAACAATTTCATTCAAATTTTCAACAATCGAGACAAACAAACATTTTTCAGGTGGTTTTTTTATTACAACTATATCTTTAGTTTTATTAATTTCATAAAAATTTCACTCATTTAATAAATATTCTATACAACTAAATAATAAAAATGTATTGAAATTCATTTAGTCAAAAAACGGAATGAGAGTTGGAATGAGTTAAAAATTTTCAAATGCTAACACATCAGTGTCTCAGTGGGGTCCGACAAAAACTGACACTTATGGTGTCCAAGAGATTGAAAAGTTTTTTTCTTTGAGTTTCCAATATCAACTCATCCTTAGATATCTTCTATCAACATTAAACATCGTTCCAATGGTTCACCTAACACTTCGCATATTTCCAAACATTTTGATAAATTTTGTTCGCAATACCTTTCTGTCGAACCACCTTGATTCTAGAAGAGGGAAAAGAAACAAGTCAAAATATAGTTATTTACAATTTCATGAATTGCAGGTTCAGATACTCATTCGAAATACACATACCTGAGAATCATAAAACATTCATGGTTATTTCTGTAATTTTTGCCTCCTAGAAAATTGTTAAAATTAGTTTACTACTGTAGAATGTATTAATTTAAGTTTAATCTTCAATTCAAGGGAAAATAAAAAATGGTGCACGAAGGACCAAAAACGTTGGAGAAAAGAAGATCTCAAAACAACTCGCCTTGTTCAGATGATGTGGTTTTCCTCCTGAAGTTGTAAATGCTGATGTCAACACATTGCATAACAGAAGAGCCACGAAGAATACGGTGAATATCGTCTTCACTTTCATTATGAGTTTGTGTTTCTTGGCTTTTATTTCTCTGAAACAAGTAAATTTAAACTTAAAATCTTTCGAACCCTTTTTCAAACTTTTGAGAGACCTTCAACGAAAGAAACTCCAATAAAAAATAACATTCTTTGAATTATAATTTATGCTGATTAATCTAAATGTAAAGATTTCTGGAGCTCCAAGCTTAAGTCCCTAACAAGTAAGCCATTTTACTTTGAACCATCATGAAGATGATTCTCATTATTTATAGTCTTTACTGGTTTCTAACCCCAACCCACTCTCGCAAAACCTATTTTGTTTGTGTATTTAATTATTGCCTTCTATACAGGGCACATTGTTTTTTCTATACCACTCATAAAACGTTAATTCTTTCAATATTTACTCAAGAAATTTAAGACCAATCTATTGAGGGTTACATAGACTTGCTTGATTGAACAAGTGCTCCTACCAACAACCGAATCCCACGACAAGAAAATAATTGGAGGATTAGTAACATATATCGAAACAAAAAAATAAATTCTTGTATAAACTGTACACTTCCAATAGATACTTCACTAAAGTATCGCCTCTCTCGAAATATTACAAACGTCGCCCATGAAAACCTATAACTCAAATATATTGTGTTTGTCAGACTCTTTTTCCTCTAAAACATGTAAAATGGATCTGTTTTGACTTCTAATCGCTAAAAAAGGTCCCCTGATAATTTATTCTGATAAACCGATAGCTTCCGAAATGATAAAACTTAATATAGAGTGCGATATATGAAGAATGAATGGAAACGTCTCATCGATCGTCTTTGAAGCAAAATATTGTGGCGAAGAAGGTTATTGACAATTTATATTTATTTGATTAATTAAGTCACATGGATAAGTTCGATACGGGCTATGAAAAGGGTTAATCAATTTTGAAGAGATTATCCCTTTCCAATGAGTCTTCTTTCATTAAATGAAACTTGGAAAGCCCGATGCGCGTCAAATATGACGAGTTTTCCAAATGGCCGAATTTCAAGATCGAAAAACTTTGTCAAATCCTTCCGTTATCTTGAGATCATATCAAAATGATTTCTAAACGTTAAATATTCAAAATTTGACAGTTTCATTGAAAACTATAAAGTTGATTGAAAAACCAGATGCACACAGGACGGACACATCACATCACTCAATCTAACGCTGAAAGACTTAAACAAATTTCCTTTCCTTCAAACTTCAAGTAATATATTGTGCCCCTAACTCATGTTTATTGAATGCTTGGCTTCCGTTAGTTTGAGATTGCTGAAAATAAGGGGGTCATTATTTCATCAGCACCAGAAAGTCCGGGGTAGCGGCACCTACGTGGGACGTAATTTTGTTTCGATTTTTCGGGTTCCTGAAAACATCTCTCTAGTTTTTGAATGAAGAGGGGCTTTTGGACTCGTAGGATAGCAAAAGTTAAGAATTACAATGGAGAAACTGTTTTCATGTCAGAAACATTAGGCCATATGATGATCCAATCTAGCCCAAGGAAACGACTTGGACTATTTGAATTATTTTTTTTTAGCATGGATTAAAAAAGCATCGGTTAGAGCCCACTTCTGAGTAAAATGCGAAAAATTCTTTTCTTTGGCATGTCTCGTAATTTTGACAGTTCAAATGACAAAGTGTAAAAACGTGACGTTATGTTTGAAATGGGGGAGGATGATCAATCATATATTTGCATCCTTTTATGGTGACGTCATCACTCAAACATCCTTAGAAAGGAGCAGGAAGGAAACATTTCAACAGTGTCTTCTTCTTGTGATTTCTTCAAGTACAACCTTCAAATAAAACCTTCCCACGCTAATCCTTTTCCCTCCCCTCTCCCTCGAGGTTTAAAGCATCGATTTATTTCTCGACTTTTTTTTAGACTTTGAGAAACTGCCAAAGACTCACAACGACCACCTCTGCCACGGTTCCTTGCCATGAATATGAGTAGACTCGTTTGTATTGAGTTAATCCCTCAGGCCTACATCTATGGCGCACGGAAGCGCCAATAAATACTATCTTCGTTTAACTATCTTCGTTTAAAAACATACTATCTTTTAAAAGAATACTATGTTTTTTTTAAACATACTATCTTCGTTTAAAAACATACTATCTCATTTAAAAAGAACCTTACGGTTTGAAAAGCCGAGTTAACAGTTTAACGAGTGAAAATATATATTTTTTAAATGTCGAGTAAGGTTTTGTCTTTTTTACCCAAATCATTAGGGGCTACGGTGGAGAGTGAATACCTTGGGGAAGAGTGACACACAGTGAACGCAATAGCAGCGTTTCAAATAAACATTGCCGGCGTCATGGAGGAGGGGAAGGCTAACCAAAATCATTGACGAGAAACAACTTGCTAGTTTAAAAAGGATTGGACTCAAATGGAGACAATTTGTATTTTATTTTTGGTCTTTGTCAAGAAACTCCATGCATTTGGTGATCGACCACATGTTATCGTAATGCGCATGCACAACGTTGGAAATTGGATAAGCGAGACAAAGATTTATAACTCGGAATTTTTTATAATCAGTCAAATTAGTCGATCTATAGCTCGACAACCGTAACTCGGCCTTATTGAGAAAATAGAAAAGTTTCGATTTCGATTTTGGATGTAAGTATCGGTTCAACTTAGATAGTTTCGGCTTAAATATGATAGTATGTTTTTAAACGAAGATAGTATGTTTTTAAAAAAGATAGTATGTTTTTAAAAAAGATAGTATTGTTTTAAAAAGATAGTATGTTTTAAACGAAGATAGTATTTATTGGCACTTCCGCGCGCCATACTACATCTTCGTTTTAAACTAAATTCTTTTGATTGGTTTGTCTCGAGTACCTCTTGTTTTACAAGATGAAGAGGTTAATTTTATAAAGCACATTTGGGTAGAAAACTCTTCAATTTTCCAAATTCCATTTCAAAACTACGGTGAAAGTTTCAATCTAAGGAAAAATTGACCAAAATAAAAACCTACATTTTAGGGGCCTTTGGAGATATATGACCTAACTTTTAGACGAATGAAAAACATAATCAGTCAAAGATTTTGAGAATGAACTATATTAGTATATGTAATCACATGATAACGAGTGCAATTTTCGAATTGTACGAGATATTATGTGATTACGAGCTAATCGCACAATGGCTTTCACTACTTTTTCCCAGTTAGGAAAGTAAATTACAGAAATTACACTGAGAGTTTTATATTTTTCTCTTCTCTTTGTGTCTTTCTTTTATTGTTGTTTATTGATTTTCTTTCTCACAAAATAAATTTTGAATATAATTAAAACGGCATACCGGAGAAGTGGGATGGGGGAACCTGGGAACCTAAAGTGGGAACCTAAATGAACACCTGAAAAGTGGGATGGGGGAACCTAAGTGGGAACCTAAATGAACACCTGAAAAGTGGGATGGGGGAACCTAAGTGGGAACCTAAATGAACACCTGAAAAGTGGGATGGGGGAACCTAAGTGGGAACCTAAATGAACACCTGAAAAGTGGGATGGGGGAACCTAAGTGGGAACCTAAATGAACACCGGAAAAGTGGGATGGGGGAACCTGGGAACCTAAAGTGGGAACCTAATTTTTTATTTTTTTTATTTATTTTTTTTATTTTTATTTTTTTATAGCAATATATTTCGCACGTCTATTGACCTCCTATGAAACAGAACTTATGATTTTACATTTTATAAAGTTTTTTCTTCCTTTCTTTTATCAAACGCTCTTTGAAGACTTGTAAGGATGGTGCTTCAACAATATCTTCTTCTAGATCATTCCAAGGTTTCACACTTCTGTAAAAAAGAGAGTTGCTTTGGTAGCCTCTCATACCGTCATTAGCAAAGTTCCTTTGAAGCTCGTAATCATGCTGGCGTCGTGGTCGTGTTCGAGGAGTAAATTTCTCTGATCTTATAGACTCGTCATAAATGTGGAGGTTCTTGAAAACTTCCACCATATCACCAACTTGCCGCCTGGTCTTTAGGCTAGGTAGATTGATGAGTCGTAGCCGATCTTCGTATGAGTAGTTTCTATAGCAACTAACTAGCCTTGTAGCTCTTCGTTGGACGCCCTCGATTGCATTGATATGTTTGATTAGCCTTGGAGACCATATTACATGTGCATATTCCAAATGAGGTCTGACAAATGCAATGAAAAGCGTTCGAAACATATCTGGTGAGAGAAATTCGAAGCTCCTGCTAATCAAGCCAACGATAGAGTTGGCTTTCTTGATTTTACTGAATATATGGGCTTCAAAGGTCAGGTCACTATCGATTATCACTCCTAGATCTTTTTCTTGGTCAACATGTTCTAGAACAGATCCTGATAGGGATGGACATATTTGATGTTCCAAAATTTACCCAGTGTTAAAACATGACACTTGTTCGGATGAAATTCTAAAAGCCGGACTGGCTTTGACCAAATTTTAAACCCTTAGAGTGCACTTATTCTCATTTTTGCTAATTTCCACCCTTGCAGTGTACTTTGGGAAGCTTGGAAAAAAGGGCTGCACGTACGGTAGGTCGTTTACCTTGAGTGCCCCCCCCCCGTGGATCTATGCTTATGTGTATTGAAACGTGGCAAGCCGTGCAATATATTCTATTTTACTATCAAACATTTTTAATTAATGAAGTGTACAGGATGTACTGTTTGGTTGGTACAGAAAGAAAAACGAGCTAGAATCCGTTAAATGCTAAGCGACCCCAGCCCTGACCCGAAAATTGGAGCTGCTAATAAAAAACTATGTGTATTGCATCAAGAGTGAACAAAAACTAGATCGTAAATAATGTTTTACTAGATTCTGTATTCAAGCAAATTAGATCCGTGCAAAAGAAAGAAGAGGCTCTAAGTTATCCATCGAGCTATGAACGAACTTCTAATTCCTTCTAGATTTGAAGATATGACGGTTTAAAGTTTAAAGTCAATTAAGTCAATTTACTAAAAAGAACCTTTCATAAAGATGCACTATAAGACTGCTGATAAATAAACATGCTTTTTTGAGCTAATTGAATAAATAAATCCCCTTTGTTTTATTTTCAACATTATTGTTTGCGAACCGTAATGTAAAAAGTAAATAACTGGTGTTCTTATTATGATAAAAGGTTTTTTCTTTCCTTGCATATGATATCTTTCTTATCTTTATGTATTTGTTTTTTAAAGAAAAATAATATAATAATAACAAATTAGGTTCCCACTTTAGGTTCCCGGGTTCCCCCATCCCACTTTTCAGGTAAAAAATATGGGCACATCTTTTCAAAATTTGAAAAGTAAACACAAATCGCCATTTTCAATAGACCTATTTATTTAAACATAAAGGAATTCTTCTTAAACTACGATAAGACTTGCTATCGAGCAAGTCTTATTTTTCGCTTATGTATTTGTTTTTAAAGAAAAATATTTCAATTCTATTAATAATTAAACAACTTAGGTTCCCACTTAGGTTCCCCCATCCCACTTTTCAGGTGTTCATTTAGGTTCCCACTTAGGTTCCCCCATCCCACTTTTCAGGTGTTCATTTAGGTTCCCACTTAGGTTCCCCCATCCCACTTTTCAGGTGTTCATTTAGGTTCCCACTTTAGGTTCCCCCATCCCACTTTTCAGGTGTTCATTTAGGTTCCCACTTTAGGTTCCCAGGTTCCCCCATCCCACTTATCCGGTATGCCAATTAAAACGTTCGATGCAAAAAAAATGTAAGAAAAAAACATTAAGATCAATTTTGTGCACATTGGCGCTGCATTGGAGAGTGTGATTAACGATTAATTGCTCTCTACAGGATGCAATATTAACAATTAATCGCACGATGGGTTATTTTTTCTTATTTGGCACGCCCTCGAAGAGAGCAATTAATCGTTAATTGCATTCTGTAGAGAGCAATTAATCGTTAATCACACTCTCCAATGCGGCGCCAATGTTTACAAAATTGATTTTAATGATTTTTCTTACATTTTTTTTGCATCGAACGTTTTAATTGCATTCGAAATTTATTTTGTGAGAAAGAAAATCAATAAACAACAATAAAAGAAAGACAAAAAGAGAAGAGAAAAATATAAAACTCTCAGTGTAATTTCTGTGATTTACTTTCCTAACTGGGAAAAAGTAGTGACAGCCATTGTGCGATTAGCTCGTAATCACATAATAACTTGTACAATTCGAAAATTGCACTCGTGATTTTTTTGTTTCGAATTTTCCTCGTCCTTTCGGACTCGGAAAATTAATAACAAAAAAATCACTCGTGCAATTATATTCGAATTGCACTCGTTATCATGTGATTACATATACTAATTGCTCTCTTTGAGGGCGTGCCAAATAAGAAAAAATAACCCATCGTGCGATTATCAACTTAATATAATTCTAATAGAAACCATGAACATCAAAATATCTTATCGGGGAGAAAAATGTCGGGGGTAAGTGACGAAAATTTTGAGGAGGTGATGAAATTTTCCCCTGACGAATCTTTTCCCCGTAATTTTATCACCCGACCAAAACTTTTACCCGATTTTTTTATCCCCGACCAAAACTTTGACCCGACTTTTTAAACCCCAACCAAAATTAAAATCTAAATTTTTTGCACCTTTATTAACCGAAATTAGTGCTTTAAAAAGGTGGGAGTCACATGAAGGATAGAGAAAATTGAAATTTTACATTTTTCATCATATCTTTTGAAGCAGAAAAGATTTCGAAATGAAACTTTCCAGAAATGTAATATAACTATAGAGAATGTGAAAAATTAAAAAAAAATTCTAAAAATAGCCAAGACGGGGGTAATATCAGCCAGGGGGTAATGCACTATCAAAATACTATGGCAGCGTTTTAGAAAAATCTATAAAAGCTATTCCAAAAATTTTTTTTGGAGGTTGCTAGTATTTGGATAAGCTGTGGAATAAATGGAAATTTTTTTCAAAATTTCATTCCAGGGGGTCTGGAACCTAAAAAATGGAAAATTTAAGTTTTTTCGAGTTTTGAAATTGAAAAGAAAAGTGATTTTTTCAAAATTCTACTCCATTCATTCCATAGCAAACCATAAATGGAGCAACTCCTGAAAATTTCATGATCATAGCTCTTTCCAATCCTGAAAAAACGTTGCCAAGGTATGCGAAAACCCCCTGAAACCTATTTTGAGAAAATGGTCCGTAAAGTCAGAAGTGAGATATAAATCTCTATTTCTCTGTGATAAATCGACCGTTTTACAAAATTCTTTCTGTGTTTGACTAAAATGGAATAAAGTACTACTTTATATACTTTAGAAAGGGCTTTGAAATACCATAATAGTTCAGAAATTCTAAATTATCACTTTCACGTGATACGCGCCAATCCTTAAAATTTTGCGCCAAACTCCACGTCAACATCGATTTAAGTCAATTTTAATGTGTTTTCACAACAATTGACAATAACAACATTTTCAATGTAATAGTATATTTTCCTCACTGCATCTGTCAGTTATAAGTTAATTTAACGTTTATCTGTAGTAATACAAGAATCCACTTTGACGTTGGACATCACGCGATGTTGACAATTTCTCCTCGTGAATGTAAATAATCCCAGACCTAATAGTCCCAGACCTTCAATAATTCATCTCACATAATTATTAAACCAGCCTCCAGGAGCTTTCAATATCTTTAGCACTTGGATCTTTGAATAGATACATCATTAAATATGCCTTTGTCGGTCCATTAAAGTTTGTTCTTCAAAGTTTTTCGGTGTTCATCAGAAACGTTGACTTTGGGAATCAAGTCTTTAGTTTCACCTAGCTCAAGCTTCCTTAGTTGAAAAGAATGACATCAAAGAGCTAAAAATGTCATCAGTCAGTCCAACATTTCCAAATTAAAACAGCTTTCATAGTCAAAAACACTGCTGACAGCCTCCAAATTTGTGTGTTTTTTAAAAATATTACTTTTTTGGTTACCATCTTTAATTACGTCATATTAGGAAATCCCGCGGAAAAAAGGCGGTATTGACTTAGACGCCCGAAAAGGGCGTAAAAAGATCTTTCGTTTGGTATGCCATGATCCTATGTTTAGATCAGCCATAAAGAAATTGGGCCCTAGCAACGGGTCTGATTTCTCGTTGCTAAGGAAAATACTTCAGATCAGGGTCTAGAAAAAACCTTATATCTCAGGAAATATAAATGCTACAGCCTTAAAATTTTCAAGGTGTGTTCAGAAAGGGTATAGGGTCATGAAACACGCAAAATCTCGAAATCGATAATTTTTTCACCAAATCTCAAAGCTTCATGTGACTCCCACCTTAAACGTCGAATTACAATATCAATTTTCGAGCTAGTGAAGGAAACCATTTCATTTGGGTGAAAGTGACTAAAATTGTAAATTTCGTCGGGGAAAAGTGACGAATTTGAAATTTTGGTCGGGGGAAAATGCCTTAGGTGACGACATTTTTTCCCCGATAAGGTATAATAGCCGAATTCGCTTTTTCACCGTTCAACATAATAGAAACCAATAGTAATAGAAAAAAATTCACTGCAATTAAAGAATTTTGCCAAAATTAAAAAAATAGAGTTTTTGGTGCTAGAAACAATAGAAATTTAATCCTCACTCATGAAAACCGGTATAATTCCAGCTGATCAGAAAGCATTATAAACAAATCGGATCACTTCAAGTACAAAATTTCTATTTATTTGAAATATAACAAATCCCTGTAAAACAATTCTAAGCACAATAAGTAATAAGAAATAAATGACAAATAATTTAATTGCAATAATCATAAATAAGACAAAAATTTCAAAACCAAAATTCTAAACGTCAAAGAAAATTATATCCTAAACTAAACTAGGCTAATCTTTATAGCAATAGCTTCACATTTTTAAAATTTCCAACAATGAATTTTAAAAGGTTGAAAGTTTTTCGTCAACTACAACCCGATCTGTTATTCCAAAAAGTCGGAATAGAAAAACAAAGTAAAAGCTAAGAATTGAAAAAATTTCTACACCTTGGAAATAAAAATTGAAAACCCATAAAATTACATAAAAAATTGCGATAATATCAAGCAAAGTACAAATAATAAAATGTTTTTCACGCCACCGATCGCCAGCGTGGTCACGTGAAAACAATCTGCAAACAATCTTTTTAATCCTAAAATCATCATTTACGATAAAATTATAGACCCTGTGGTGGAGCAACGTTTAGAACGTGAAAATCTTTTTTCAATTTTTCCTTGCCAAAAGAGAGAAATCTATTCGCTCAGTTACGACATGGAGGTATAAAGAAACAGGAGAAGTTGCTATTGTAACCAAGCTCGCCCTACGATTAAAAAAGTTACGATGTATGCATGCTCATAATCTCATATATCGTGCATTTTTAATGAGCTCTTTTATCCATAGGTGAAATCCTATTGGCTCATTTAAGCTTTAGAAATTAGATGAGACGAGATTCATTGTTTCTGACATCAGTGTAAGAAAATATTTGGATTAAAAAAAGGCCTGTAAACTTGGCAATCCTTCATCAAATGATAAGATTTTTCGATCAATGTTTTCCTTAAGGTGAACTCTATTGCTTGATACTTTCCTCCAAAATTCTCCAGCGACTTTATGTCTACAGATTGAGTCTGAAATCGTGTGTGCTTATAAAGAACTTTTCATTTTCTGGCTTGAGAAAATATCTTTTCAAAACAAAATTGAACGGATAGCGAAATGGAACATAAACTTGCTTCGTGGACGAATTTTTATCTAATTTTCGTATATTAAAAGGCGAGAATCTTCAATACTGATTATTAGAATGTTCATAGCAAACTTGAGTTCTACTAAAAAGTCTTATTTCATCGGGCGAGCTTAGAATTTCTTTTGATACATTTTATAAAAGAAATCAAAAGACTTTAACGACCAATTACCGACACATTCAACTCCTGTTTTTCTTTATACCTCTATGGTTACGACCACTCTATCCTTTAATGAAAAGTCTTTTGAAATTTTGAATAACTCATCCGAAAATCAAAAATAGATGTTTTACATTGCTAATTATATGGTTTATTGCATTTAGCTTAGATTTGTAAAGGACGAGCGGGGCGATAAATCCGTAATAGCCCCGCTTTTTTGTAATCGCCCTGATGTAAACAAAAATTTCTATTGGTTGTAAGAAAAGTATTGTACGATATTTTGATTGGTTAACAAAATATCGTACGAAATTTTTAAGCCAATCAAAATAAGAGTGTCAGTCGAATGTTTTTTTATAGTTTCGAATGTTTTTATAAGTTCGAAAAGAATAGCGATTGAGTGTTCTTCAATTCTTTTTTTGACCATATAATTAACGCGGAATAACATGGTATTCTCGGGTGATTTTGGATTAATAACCCCTCGTTTCATTGAAAACACTTCGAAATAGCCTTTCAAAATGTTTTCGAAATGTTTTCAATGAAACGAGGGGTTATTAATCCCCCAAATCACCCTCTAAACCATGTTATTACTAGTACAAATTTGCAATTTTCAAGGTTTTCAAACCCCGGTTACACTAATAGTGAAATCTCTCACAAAATTTAATTATTATGACTACTTTATGTATGCAAAAAAATTTCTTTTTAAGAATAAGTACATGTCTTCATCAATGTGACTGGAAAGGAACGATGAACAGTGTGACCGAAAAAAGTGAAACATTACTTTCTACAGGGTGTCCAGAAAAAGAAGATCAAAACATGTCTTTAAATAGAGGTGTGATTTGTTTTATTGCGTATTTACAAAAGAAAAAGGAAGAAACACAAAATTTCTAATTCTGTATAATATGTTTTGATTTTCTCCTTTTTTTATGGACACCATGTATAAAATGAAATCCTCAGCACTCATTATCTCACTGGTATAATTTAATCAAGATGGAATTTTCTGTCCATTTAATAGATATTCAATTTCTAAGTGACTAGAAATGGACTCTTAAAAGATATTGATTAATCAAGCCATATAAACCCTTTTAAGTGTGAGGATTTTGATTTAAATTCTATCCCTTTTTTCCCCGGACACACTGCACAGAAAGTGTTTATCATTCATCACTCCCATTGGATATCTTTTCTTCCATTTCAGCGTTTGTTTCATCAATATCTTCATCTATCATCTCAAAGCCATCATCATCATTTGAATTGCATGATGGGATGTCTTTTCGATCTAACAAAGGAAGTTTATTGTGTTCAGGCTCCAACCATGGTTTATGTGCAGCGCCACTCTTCTTGTGCCATTTCTCGTATCCCAATGTCGTTTTATAGAGTTTCTTCATTATCTGTCAGATAAAAACAATGTAAAGGAAAAAGGCTTTTTTGCTCGTTTTTGACAATTATAACATGAGATTTACTGTCTACGTAACTTTTCAATGAATGTATTGTTTTTGTACATATTTGAAAATATTTTTGATTTTTGTTACATACCGTATTATTACTTCAGGGCCGTTTAAAAGAAGAGTGCATTTCTGTAAAAGTTTTTAACAAAAGTTACTTGGATAAAACGAATAGGAACCTTATTTTGCCTTTTCGTTTTTCTCTCAGTACAAATATGTCATTTTAGAGATGGAAAAATTGATACACCCCTTCTAATAGAACCGATAGGATCTTTTCAGCCAGTGGAGCTCAATGGGGATTAACATACCCGTGTTTTTAACGCGAGTTGCCCAAATTGACAGAGTTGAGCTTTTAGGAGGAGGGGACTTATTTCGGGACTTTGAAATTCATTGTCCTCAAGCCAGAAAATTCAGTGGGGATGGAAAAAGTGTCACAGTATTTTGCAGTGAGGATTTGCTTATTTGATTTCAGCGGGGACAAAAATTAGGGTATAATTTTCCAGTGGGGACGATATTTTGGCCAATTTTTCCAGAAGGAAAGGGTCCCAATGGATCTATGAGAACGGGGTGTATTGATCAATTCGTACTGTTTTATAAAACAATTTATTTTCCTCTATTAAATTCTCTTACCCTAGGTGCCATTGAAGTTGACAAGAAATTGACGAACCATTTTGGTAATTTCCCTGAAAAGGAAAGAATTTCATTCTAAAAATTCAGTCAAAGGACGAAGAGGTTGGGAGTTGGTAGCAAGAGGTATTGAAAAAAAATATTACATTATACCAGGTGTACCACAAATAAGTTAACCTCTCGGATTTGATATTGTAGGCAATAGAAAAGAGATTTTTCAAAGATTATTTCGGATCATTCAGTGGAAAGCCTAACTTAAAATTTGGTGTATTAATTTTTGATTTTACTTCATTTGTTCAAACGTTATGTTCAAAAACCTAAAATGTCAATTTAAAAAAATGTCAAAAAGGCTAAAAACAAGGGTATCGTTTTATGAGAGAAAGGACTTCTTTTACCAAAACATTAAAGTACAAAGTCTTGCTCCTTGTAACACTCTTTATGTTTTCTTTATCTCTCTTGCTTTTTTTACTTCTGTTTTCCCCTTGGGCATAAACAAGATGCAGAATGCTTCAACCCCCAAAAAAGTTTCAACATCTTTCCAAGAGTTTCCGAAAGTTTTCTATGTGTACATCATCGTTGAGAAAGGTGGAGAAGGTGAAAGTTTTGAGAAAAATGCCTTGTTTGAACTGTTGCAGCTCATCCTGATTCACCCTGTATTTACAGGGATGCTTAACTTTGTAAATAAGTGCTTGTTACATAATGGAAATACATTTCCTGATGCATAAAATCGTTTTGTGTCCCTATTCATTACAATCAATTTAATACTCGCTTTTCGCCTTTTTTGACATTTTTTAAAATTGATATTTTTTTAAATTGACATTTTAGGTTTTTGAACATAACTTTTGAACCAATGAAGTAAAATTATACACCAAATTTTAAGTTAGGCTTTCCTCTGAATGATTCCAAAACAATCTTTGAAAAATCTCTTTTCTACTGCCTACATTATATCAAATCAAAGAGGGTAACTTATTTGTGGCACACCCGGTATGATATACGGTAGCCATATTTCTCTTACCTTTAGGGTCTGTTTGCGTTAAGAAGATCATTTGTGTAGTGTTTTTGTCGAGTTTTTTACCATAGTAGCCAGTCAAGTATGATATTGAGCGAACGTAATTCTTGCGAACAGGTACCGCCTTTAAAAAGATCAGTTTGATAACAGTTTTAAGCTCTTTTAAAGTTTAAGATCAAGAAAACAATACAGTCTTTCCCTGATTCATATCGCTGCCATCGAGGCAAAAGGTTTAATCTCAAAATTAAAGTTTGAGAAAACTGAGACTTTTTGCTTTGCTAACATGAAATTTTGAGATTAGCCCTTTTCTTTTGTAGACAGGACCCTCCTTCTCACAAAAAGAAAATGGTCAATTTCAGTTTTTTAAAATTAGCAAAACAAAAAATATCAATTTTCTCAGTCACCGAATTTGAGATTGAATCTTTTGCCTCAATGGTAGAGATATGGGAATATTCCAGAAAAGAACAAAATACTTGAATGTCGACATTAAAAACATGGAAATTATCAAATGAAGAAGGTAGAAGATGAGTATGAAATGAATGAATCAAAATCGAAGGAATATTGTGAAATTTACGTAGCCAACGAAGGGAGGTAATCGAAGCAGGGAATAATGACAGTGTTGCAAATCTAAGAAAAGGTACATCATTTTCTCCTGGATTACCAACTTACGTTGTGTTCAACAGAATGGTTGAAGATCATAAATTCTTTGTCCGTCTTTTTCCACGTTCTCAATAAACACCAATCTCGAAACTTCAGTGGTGGTGGCATTTTGGCTGAAAAGAGTTCATACATAAATTACCTTATGTGAAATAACTTTGCCGCAATTCTCACCAGAATGAAGGCTCTACATAAATTTCAAAAATAACCCCTAGTTATTGATTTAAATCTTAATTTGCGAAAAAATATGTCGATTTATTCTGTCATTCACCAAAATTAGATTGCAAAATGGATGACATGTCAAATTCAGTTCATGTTAAGGCTAGCTTGCAATAGATACATTGTACTAGGTATGCATATAAGCTATTCGTGGGATAGAGAAGGCCTAAAAGATCTGTCTGTTGTAAAGATTAGATTAAACCACAACATGGTCATTTTCGGGATGAGAAATGGCCATTTTCGGGGTTGGGATTTTCCCTAGAAAAGTGAAACAACAACTACTTTTCCGAATTTCAGGGTGTAAAGTGACGATTTCTCAGGAAATCTGCATTACCCAACAACTCTGTCGTGTACTTGCGCTACTTTGATAATCCCGGCACTTTGTCAGAACATCGGAGCTGCACTTGAGAGTCAACTTACTGACCTCAAACCTGTCTCACCGATCCACTGAGCCCATGCGACATAAGTCCATTGCGAACGAATGAGGCCGGGCGGACGCCTGACCTTTAGCTTTGTGTTACACACTGACCGATTTGTTCAGTTACAAATTGAACACTTTTAACTAAATAACCACTTGTGGTTTTGAAAGAAAATTCTTGCAGATGCGTAACTCAGAAATTCCAGGCCTGGGGAAGGCCCATTTTCGGGGTAGGTTTTCAAATCTGATTTTTTGAAAAATAAATCCCAACCCGAGAAATCCCAGGCCTGAATGATGGCCATTTTCGGGGTGGGAAAGTTTGTATAAAGATTTTCCCATGGTTGTAAAATGGCCAAAATCACCCCCGAAATTTAATTGAAATATATAATCGTTAAAAAGTCTCATGGTTAAAAAAGATCCCATCCTGAAAAAGACCATTTCCCAGGCCTGGGATTTTGAGATTTTTTCCTGTGTACATAAGCTCGGTATTGTGTGTGGTAGCTCCCAAAACTCCCTTTTGTTGAACTAAAGTAAATTCTAAGATTTGTAATGATATATGCAAATTATTGATATTTAAATGCAACATTTTCATCTCATTTTCGAAGTTTTTATCAAAAATGCTATGGCTAACAGCCAGCGAAAGATCTGCATTGCGTTTCAAAGCTTGTATTTCAAAGAAAGCCCGAGATGTGCTTAGTGGAGCTCAAATTGCAGATGTAGAACGATAAACTCGGTATATATTCAATCGCCATCTGGATAAAGCTCAGATTATCGGTCTTACGTGGAAATTTGTCAAAGTACGCACGTTTTTATATCGGTTGACATGCTATAGAACGTCACTGTAAGTTGGGATATTTCATTCCGTTTCTTGGTGTTGAAAATATTCATTGATATGTTAAGAATTAGGATATCTATATTTTGTACGGGATAATATGAGTCTTTCGCGGGCTATTTAAGTTATGGGTACAAAAAGTACGAAATCCATGCGACCTAAAGTTGTTAAGAACTCGATTAGAAATTGAGCAATTTCGTAGAATGGAGCCGAAAGATTACGCTTATTTAAAGCAAAATCTCAACCCCACTTAGCTAACGAGGATGCTCGAATTGTGCTTTTGCGTCACTTTCCAACTAAAAATATTTAACGTCAAATAATATCTTTTTAACATTCAAAATTAAAAAGACAAATTTATAACTTCATTTATTGTTTCTTCATTGATGAAATTCAGACGGTTTCAAGATTGAAAAAAATTGTTTTTTTGGATTTCACAATGAAGAGTTGAGATTTTGTTTAAAATAGATTGTTAAATTAGAAACAAAATGTTCTTTAGAAAATTGCAAGCAGACGTAAGTTTTTTCACGACAAAATTTATCTAACGATTCTTTGATATTGTAAATTTGTATTCGTTAGCATTCCTAACAAAAACATAGGAGCTGGAAGACGTAGGATATCCTTGTCAAATTCTAAGAATAAACAAACACATCTAGGATTAAACAATTTAGGATTACTTAATTGTCTTTAAATTTATCGCAGTATAGTTCTATTTTTTTTAAAGAACGTGAAATCTACGAACTTTTCATAATTTTTTAAACATTCAATCTTCAGAAATTTAAAGCAGTTGACAGCGAACGTAGCGTCGACAAAGATAATAGAAACCCAACTGGTCAAGATGTTGCAGAGTTTAGCAGCTCTACCAAGATTCGCCAACCCAAAGGATACAATTTCTACAGAGAGAAATACGTTCTGGGCGCTATCACCCTTTTCGCCATTTCCACCTTCGGAAAACACTCTATCGTGGAGCATGTTTTGAAAATGTAAGTACAGTGCAACCCTATTGCCTTCTGTCGGGTAAGAAAAGTGCAGGATAGTAATATACAGCTATGTAAGAAAAAATGTATACAGTAGTAGATGAATTAATTAAATGCTCTTACTAAAAAAGTTCTTGATCATTTCAAAAAAAACTGAGGCTGAAATTGTCCTGAGCTTCAGTTAAACTTCAATCTTATGAAAAACATGTGTAATTCGTTTCCATTCGTATAATCAAACTATTTCATTTATTTTCAGGTTTCCATCATTGGCAACACCTTCAGAACCATTGGTACCCACTCCTAACCCAGAAACAGTATCATTGAAAATGGGACTCAAATACTTTACACTTGTCCACGTAATATTGGCAACCCTGATTACCCTCGCGTTATACATTCGAAACATTCCCGCCAAACATGGACACAAGAATCTAAAAAAGTATGCTGGTATCTTTTCAGCATTGGTATTTATCGTTATGGCTGGTCACGCTATACTGGCATCTCCAATGTAAGTAATTCTTGATGCTGCGTAAGAAGAGAGTTAACGAGTTCTTTTGGGCTTAGCTTATTACAAATATGATTGTTGATAAGAAACGGGTCCTGCAAATTGAAGTAACCGATGTCTTACTTCGCTATTTTTCGTCGTCTCTCTTATCCTTACCAAATTGATCCTGGTATAACGGCAGGTTTTTATATGGCGAGCAATTAATCCCATAAAAAGAAAGCTGGAGTTTAGCCTAAGGTCGATCAATCGCTTTTAGTCTTCTCCATAATTTTCTACTTTTCCATTTTAAAGACAGACTTCCCTCTTTATTAAATTTTCTTTTCCTTCTTACACAGTGAGAAGCCCGTTGTAGAAAAACCTCCTGTTGTTAATGCAGACATGATGCAAACCGCACTAAAACACTATGAGTTGTTCCAAAAGGCTTTTGCACTGATCTGTTTCATTGGCTCCCTTGTACACGTGACGGCTACCCGATATAATTTCAAGCTGAGTTTAAGACAGAAGATTTTCTGTACGCTTTTCATGGTTGCTATGGTAACCAGTATTTACTACGGCTTGATCTTACGGACTTCCGATGCAGACACGTAAGTCATTTTTCATATCTCACACTCCTGCCTCAGTGATCTGACAATAATTTTAAAGCCAGTGGATATTTCTCTCAGTGAAGACAATATTCCGGCCAATTTTTCCCTTTGTGAAGGAGTTTCATTTGGTCCGTGATACGAGGGTGTTATCTCGTAACGCTTTTGTGGGTGTTCCATAATACCAAAGGCGATATTCTTTGTTACTTACATATTACTACAATTCATATATACATAGTAATCAATATTTGCGTTCAAAATACGCCCGTGTGATCTTTCTCGGCCTCCTTGTTTTAGTGAGGGGGTGTTGGCAATAACCGACTTGAGTACCTCGAACATTACAACATTAAATTTTACATTCTCACTGAAACTGAAATGCAACATGTGACGACAGGCTACAGAAATTTTAACGCGCATGTCTCACTGTCAATACTCTTTAAAAGCATCGAAGATGAATGGAAAACATCTTGAAATATTCAGCCTTCACGTTTCACTTAGACCCTGAAACAAGTCGACTAATTGACCAAATTTCTTTATTTACAGTGTCGAAGCCGTTAACGATATCCCAAGCATACCAGACTTACAAAAGACAACTCGAACAATGAAATTGAACTATTACAAATTATTCCAATTTGTTTACATTTTGTTGTTTTGTGCTGGATACTATGTTTGTGACAAACCTATTGGCTATCAATTCAAAAGAGAGAAACATCTCTTGTGCGCCGTTGTTGTGGCCATTATGGTTTTATTTTGTACCTCAAAGATTTATTCTCCAGAGTAAGTGAAAGAAATCGATTTTGCTTATTGTACACTTTAAGTTCTTTATCCAGTTTCAAATCAGGTTTCAATTCTAAGCCCTGTTTGGCATACAAAGAAAATGGCTTAACAATATAGGTCTTTTAAAGCGGTCATGGGTTGTAATGCTTTTTAGCGGCATAGGTTCACCTTAAGTTTTAGCATTGTGATTGAAACAATTGATTTTTTTTTATTTCGATTTTTTAGCTCGTACGCTATAGAACCTTACTCGCTCCCTCGAAATTACAGCAGTACCAGTAACAAAAACAGGTCTTTCTTGCAATATTTAACGATAAAAATCTTGAAATAATTCCTAGAATCAATAATTGAACGATTGAACTTTTAATTCCTCCATGGAAAGGGAATCCAGTGTTTAAGCTTAACATTGACCAATCACTTTCTCTCAAAAATTTTCTTCTCTCGACAGAATGGATAGCAATGTTCAACCAATCAATTCTGAATCATCAACAACAGACATTGGAACAAACTGGTTCAGCATTTTCCAGACACTTTTCGTTGTCTTCCTTGGCTTTGGATCTCTGCTTATCAAAATTGAGAGCCTTACATATGATGGCCGACGAAGATGTTGAAGATATCCGAAGATTAAAATTTTAATATGTTTTTCTAAATATTGTATTTCTTTATAGCTTTTTTTTAAATTTGCATTGCATATTTTATTTTAAATGCACTGCTATATAAATAGTATTGCACTTTTTTAAACTTTTTTTAACTTTAGGCATTGTATATTTTGATTTTAAATGCACTGCTATATAATTCGTATTGCATTTTTCGCAAACTATTTTTCTCTTAATTTTTGGTATTGCATATCATTTTTATTGTAAATATGCACTGCCCTTGAACAAACAATTTTTTTAATTCGTTGGACTACTATTAAATTTGTATATAAATTTTCTATAAAAACACTTAAAAAACAACAAATCTAGTCCCGTTATATTTGTTTACTTTGCATTGAACACTAAGTATTTGCGTCTTTTGGATGGTTAACGATTGCAAACTGCGCTTGTATTATGATTAAAGAGTTTTTGTATCTACACTTTTGAGGACGGCGGGTGACTAGAACAACCCGGAGGTCTGACCCGTGAAATCGAAGAAGCTAAAAGTGCTGATTTACCGTCGTCCAGTCAGTCACGATCTAGACAAATTAGAACCTTACCGTCTCCGTCGCAGAAAAACGCACACATCACAGGAAAAAATTTTATAATCCCAGGTCAGGCCCATTCCAGGCCCATTTTCGGTGTGGGCTTTCAAATCTCTGATTTTTGGAAAAATAAATCTCACCCCGAAAATGACCATTTTACACCCCTGAGAAATCCCAGGCCTGGATAATGGCCATTTTCAGGGTGGAAAGTTTGTATAAAGATTTTCCCAGGGTTGTCAAATGGCCAAAATCACCCCCTAAATTTAATTGAAATATGTAATCGTTAAAAAGTCAGGTCTAAAAAGAATTCCACCCCGAAAACGACCATTTCCCAGGCGATCCCAATCAAAAATAAACCCCTGTTTTGTAACATTTTTACTGTCAGCCACTAAATTGACCATAACTTGGGAAAATTATGTGGCTTTTACACTTAGGATTGCTTTGATGGTTAAGCTGAGGAAATTAGCTATCCATTGCATAAAGGGCGAATTTTTGTGGCTTACTTAAAGGGGAGTTACAAGCAAATGAAGTGTGGGCAAAAAATGTGGCTTACTGGTCATGTCGCTTACCTACCAAGAAATTTTGAAGGTTGAGTTCTCAATAATAGAAACAGTCAGAAATATACTTTCTTTTCAGCATTGCCAGCAAAGGGCTAAATTTTTCATTAGCTGCACTGATTTGTGGCTTACAGTTTGTTAAGTGAGCAAAAATGTGGCTTACACAAGGGAGATATAGGTGAATAGGTGAATATAGGTGAATAGGTGAAATATAAGGTGAAATTTTATGTCTCACATTTTTTAAGTTTTTGGTACTCAATCATTAATACAATAATGACCGGTTAGTGAGGGCTGTACTGAGAAATATTTTCAGTAAAGCCCGAAAAAAAAAACGGTCATTATTGTATTTGTTTACCGTTTCCTTCAGCTTCGATTGCTTTTTAGCGCTTTATCCAGGAAAATTGGGGAAAAAAGCGAGAAAAAAAACAAGCCAAAAGAGATCAAAAATTGTTATAATTTCTGACGTCACAAATAAAAAATGAGAGAAATGATGTCAACGCATTGTTCATTTTCCTTTGGAAAAGTGACGTCACAATGAATTTTCCTAACGACGGGCAACTACTCTGGGCAGTGTAGGCCCGTCGTCATGCGAAAAGAACCTATTGCATTGCGCAAAAAGTCGTGTAGCCCGCTTTGAAAAAGTAACCGGTTAACAATATGTAATAGTTATCGGACAGTTGCGAGTACAATATGAGAAATATTTTACGAGTTCTGAGATTTTTCCGTACAATATTTTCCGAGCCTTTAGACGAGGAAATCATAGGGAAAATCCGGAACAAAGAGTATTTGTAAGGCTTTACATAGAAATAGAAAAAGTGTCTCACCAGCGTACCATCCAATCACATTATTATCGTTCAATTTACAAATATCATAAGAATTGGCCATATCTTTATCCCACACTTTACGATACTCAGGATCGTGTAATGCATCGTAAAGCGTTTCTAATGTCACATTCTCCATCGGGTACGAAACCTGAAAAAAAGTGATCAATTGTCAAGCTCGTTTATATTTATTCTACCATTGAGTCACCACAACTCGAACCAAGAAGTAAGTAAGTATATTCATCTGGTGGCTGTCGGCGGAGCCAGGAGTGAGGGAGTCTATCCCCTTTTCTATTTGCGCTAGACCTGGGAGATCGAATGCTGAGGTGGAGCGCCACACCTACTCTCAACTCCCAGTAACTTACCACCTAGATCAGATTACCCAATTTAAGCTACTCATCCGCTGAGTTTGCGGTGACCGGGGATCGAAGGCAAATGCTCTACCGACTGAGCTACCCGGCCACCAACGAAGAACCAAGAAACTTAAATAAAAGAGACAGTTATAGAGGTTAACGATTTAAATAGATTCTATTGTATTTTAAAAACATGCCTTCGTTTCATTGCATAAGCTACACAGTGGAAAGAAAGTAGTTATCAGCGATGTTTTTTTATAGCAAGCACAGCCTGGTAATTATTGGTCTTGCTGGTGGGTACTGATCGATCGACACAAACTTTGAGTCCTTGGAGTCTTATAGACGAAAATTAATAGTCTACTTCCCATCCAACTCATTATCGAAGATTCAAATCGAAAATTCAAGTACGGTAAGCACAGATTCAGATTGTTTCTAGAGGAACTCTCAATATCTAGACCAATAAAAAGATGTTGAAAATACCTTAATCAATTTGATTCTTGATTCGTCCGTCCATCTGGTTTTGACGATGAGGTTGTTTTTATTATAAGAGTTTGTCCAACCGTCGTCGTTGTTGACCAAAGAGTGGAAATGTTCGAAATCTTTATCGGTTGAAACTCGAACTTCATTCACGTCCATTTTTATCTTATATAAATCACTTCTGAGAAAAAATTTGTTAAATTTGAATATTGAACAGGTCAAACTCATTCCCAGGTCACGTCAAATAGAAGAGAAATTTCGTATCCAGCCAAACAAACAGATAACGAAACCAATAATTTGGCTATTATTTGATTGAATTTGTGTTTATTGATATTAAAAACAAAACAGAAAGTTGGACTAAAATGAAGGAACCAAAACTTAAAATTGGGATTGAGAAGTAAATAAAAGCGTTTGGACTTCTTGTGTTTCTTGGGTTTATTCTTTTTACTCTTCTAAAGGAAGATATTTTACGAATTTCATAATTTTACCAAAAAGTCTCGAGCATAATATGAAATCAACTTTCACCCATTTCATCAAGAAAAAAAGTCTTTTACTACGTACATCTCTAGATATAAAACATCACTTTTTTCTCATTAATTTCAATTCAGAATTGATTAAAAAATGTTTTGAATGTTTTGAATAAGTCTGCTCCAAAACTAGAAAAAGAAAATGAGGTTGGAAAAAGTTGGAAACGAGCTAGCAGTTTGGGACCTTCAAAAATTCTTCTTGTTTGACAAAGCAGAAGAAAGTAACTTCGCAGACTAACACATAGACTAAGTATCTATGAGTTCATTTTCAAAATTTACGTTTCTTTTCTATTTTGTTGCCCGTCAAAAACATCCACAAAAAAACGAGCTTGATAATTTGAAATTCTAACTAAAACCCACGTGTAAAAAGATTTTTCTGATTTCAACAATGTGATTCATTTGAAAAGTAAAATTTACTCTTATAATTGTTATTTTACCTGCACATGATTTTCTGGGGGTAAGATGAAATTCTATTCTAAATATTCACAACGTGGTTTCTTCGCCACTTTATCAAATTTTCAAAGATGAAAAATCATTAAAAAAATTGCAGAAAAAATCATCCCTTGGAAAACGCCTATTTTATTTTATAAGGCAATAATCCCTCCCCAAAATTTGACAATCAAATGCATGTAAAAAACGCATTTGTCAGCTTAAAATAAAATAAAAAACTCTTGTAAAATGTGCGTGTAAAGTAAATTTAAAAAATTAAAACTAAAGCATCCAAAAGTTAATTTTTACTCTCCAAAATTTAAGTTTCAAAACCAATGCACATAAAATGTAAAGCCAAAATCAAAAAAAATAATTAAAACCCATGCAAGTAAAAATGCAAACCCATGTATGTACAAATACAATGTCACACCCGAAAATTAAAAAATCATGCATATAGAAGTCAAATTATTAACCCCAGTGGTAATAGGGGGAGAAAGTATGAACATATTTGTGTTTTCCCTTAAATTTACGACCCGATGCATGCAAAATTTATGATTTTTATAAAATATTTCAAGATTTTCGATGATGCAAAGTACAAACTGAAAATTTAGAAATTTTCAAAATGACAATTTTGATTTAACAACGTCTTAATCAAGTTTCTGAAAACCAATCTCTTTTGAAAATAGTTCCATTCATGTATGGAATATGTTGTGAAAATTAAAAAAAAAAAAAGCTTAACCGAAACTGAAAATATTAAGCTTTTTTAAAGGTGTTTTTCTCCTATATTTTGCAAAAAAATTACAGAATTTGCCGTTTTTGCTGATTCAGCAAAAAATTTAAGATATAATGTTAATTTTTTGTTTTAAACTATTAACTCAAGCTGATAGGAATTGAATTCCAAGATTTTTTGCTGTTTCTCATATTTAGAATTTTTGGTTTTATCAGTGCTGATTCTAGGGCCCCAAAATACTGGTTGACCTTCAAGATGCTATATATTTTTACCCATCTTCTAAAGGGAAAACCGGTTCACCACATGGATAAAAAACGTGCGGAATGAAACCTGACAGAAGGTTTTCAACCAGATTTATTCAGATAAAGCTATTATAAGAGGTTCATTAATTGTGGATTTTAAAACCTACATAAGCAAAAATGAAAGTTGTTGGGAAGGAAAGAGTAAACGCAAGACAGAAGGTTTGGTTGTGTTGATCAGGTATGTTTAAATTCTATCCGAACTAATGTTAAAAAAGACCAAAGAGGTCCTGACTACTTCTATGTTGCAACTAGAGAGGAATCTATAGAAACCACAGGAAAACCTAATAAACCGCACGCTGCAGGGAGAAATCTCTTACAAAAGAAATATAAACCCAAAGGGAATCAAGGGAACCCAGAGTAAAACCAGGTAAGCCTGTAAGTAAAATATCACTTACTTACATAATTTATTTATGATATAACACCCCTTTCTTAAATAAATGGCCTCTTAAAGTCTTTTATGTTTGCCGCAAGAAGGGAGAAACATTTAATTTGACCCCCGGTTTTTTCTCTATTTTTCTAGCTAATTCCCGCATGTTAGTGTATACACAACTTTAATCCGGGGAAATGAAGCGTTTTCATTGGTCTAAAATCACGGATGGTCACGTGACCAGAATTTTTATCCAGGGAAATACCGTGGCAGCAATGTTTTGCTTTAGGGGAGCCATCCATATTCATTTGACAACGCAAAACGTCAAATTGACGTTATGAGGGGGTGGGAGGTTTTCTAAAGTTAGGTTTGACGTTATAAGAAATCAAAGGTATACCTTTTTGTGAAAATCGCGGATACTTGTAACCACCCTTTATAAGCTTTCGAAAACATATTCGTGTATGAAATACATGAAAATTTGCTGCTCGCATAATCACATTGGTTCGCGCTATGATATCATTACATTATATTTTCATTGTTTGTGCGATCGAGCAAACCACATTGCACAAGTTGGCAAAGAAGGTGGTACGCCTAAAGCACGGCACGGACCTAGTGCCAAGTAGATGTTTTAATTTCTTTTCAAATAAAGGTCATTAGTTAAAAGAACACATACACGCACGGGTACAACCAAGTAGTTACATCAATATGTCAAAAACATTTTGTTCAACCACCTTCACTTCAAGATAGGCCACCATAGAATGAACTTCCTTTTATAGGATGAACCATATTCATGTGGCTTTCAGCCTTGCCCTCCATCACAGAGCCTATTTAAGATATTTTACTAACTAGCCCAGAGAAAAATTTTAAACCTTTATTATTTGAATGCATGCTTTTTTAATACTCAAATATAAAAAAATTAAAATTTTTTTAACTTGGTCATTAGTCAAAAAAGTCATTAAAATTAATTAGCCTCTGCGATGCCGATGGAGTGCAAGGCTGAAAGCCACATGAATATGGTTCATCCTATAAAAAGAAGTTCATTCTGCCTATCTTGAAGTGAAGGTGGTTGAACAAAATGTTTTTGGTATATTGATGGAACTGCCAAGGACGGACTTTGAAATGAAAAATGGCTACAACTTTTGGTATACTGTACATCAGTACATCGCTTGACGTTATCTGTGGGGGGTGGGGGGGGTTCAGAGGATAACGTGAATTTGACGTTTTGCGTTGTCAAATGAATATGGACGGGTCTCCTTACACTGCTGTTTCCCTCAGGCAAAATCGTCGATTCTGTAGAGGTCACGAAATTGCCGAGTACAGACGTCGAAAAAAAAAATTCAAAATAGCTGCCGAGCGAGCACTGACAAAAAAAAAATCAGGAGTTTTCAATTGCCTACTACAGCAGAATAAGACAGAGAAATGCAGTAAAATAAAAAGTAAACAAACCTTGAACCTTTTGTTTGCGGCTAGTTCGAAACACGGGTCACGGGTCACGGGTTACGGGGTACGGGTCACGGGTCACGGGGCACGGGGCATACAATTTACAGACCGGAAAAGATATAACGATATCATGACGTATAATTCATAACACGTGTACTACATAACACATATAATAGTACTAATACTACTAGTATAGTATGTCTGAAACAATTATATACGAATAGTATTATCATGAAAATTTTTAAATAATATGTCACCCACAAATTTTGATAAAATGCGTTGTTACTAAAAGTGGTAACACAGGGTAACACATGGTAACAGGGGGTAACACTAGGGTAACAGGGGGTAACACATGGGTAACACATGGGTAACAGGGGTAACACTAGGGTAACAGGGTAACAGTTTGAAAATGGTGGCTCTGAGGGGTCGGAAATTTGAAAATTGACTTAACCAATGTTGTTGGTGAATACAATGATGGTGTTACTGGTGAATGCAATGATGGTGTTACTGGTGAATGCAATGATGGAATCAATGGTGCTGGTGAATTCAATGTTGGAATCAATGGTGCAGGTGACTGAAATGATGGAATCGATGTTGCTGGTGAATGCAATGATGGTGTTACTGGTGAATGCAATGATGGAATCAATGGTGCTGGTGAATTCAATGTTGGAATCAATGGTGCAGGTGACTGAAATGATGGAATCGATGTTGCTGGTGAATGCAATGATGGTGTTACTGGTGAATGCAATGATGGTGTTACTGGTGAATGCAATGATGGAATCAATGGTGCTGGTGAATTCAATGTTGGAAATCAATGGTGCAGGTGACTGAAATGATGGAATCGATGTTGCTGGTGAATGCAATGATGGTGTTACTGGTGAATGCAATGATGGTGTTACTGGTGAATGCAATGATGGAATCAATGGTGCTGGTGAATTCAATGTTGGAATCAATGGTGCAGGTGACTGAAATGATGGAATCGATGTTGCTGGTGAATGCAATGATGGTGTTACTGGTGAATGAATGATGCAATGATGGAATCAATGGTGCTGGTGAATGTAATGCTGGAATCAATGGTGCTGGTGAATTCAATGTTGGAATCAATGGTGCAGGTGACAGAAATGATGGAATCGATGTTGCTGGTGAATGCAATGATGGTGTTACTGGTGAATGCAATGATGGAATCAATGGTGCTGGTGAATGTAATGGTTGAATCAATAGTGCAGCTGACTGAAATGATGGAATCGATGTTACTGGTGAATGCAATGATGGTGTTACTGGTGAATGCAATGATGGAATTAATGGTGCTAGTTAATACAATGGCCCTGAGGACTGAGGGGTAAAAATATAAAAGCCACGTGTTTTAAAGCTATTGAAAGTTAAATAGGGTTTCACTTTCTATCCGTTTATATCATCAATATCAAACTAATAAAATAAGTCATATTGTCAATATAAGGAAAATAGAATAATGAGAACATTGTACCTCTAAAACTGGCCTTCCCAGTGTTCGCGGGGTGTTTGCTTAATGACAATTTTAATCTAGTTTTACTAAAGACATCTCATTCGGTACAATAAGAATATTTGGCTTAATAAAGCTTAAAGATACCACACTTATATACAAAAGTATATCAATATTTTTTGTAAAAAAGCGTCTCTTTGTCAAATTACATCAGGACTTGATTTGGATGTTCTCTACGGTTGAGAGAGCAAATAAACTTTTATGTCTTTTTTTCCTTTTTTTTGGTTTTTGTAACACCATCATTGCATTCACCAGTAACATCGATTCCATCATTTCAGTCACCTGCACCATTGATTCCACCATTGCATTCACCAGCACCATTGATTCCATCATTGCATTCACCAGTAACACCATCATTGCATTCACCAGCAACATCGATTCCATCATTTCAGTCACCTGCACCATTGATTCCAGCATTACATTCACCAGCACCATTAATTCCTTCATTGCATTCACCAGTAACACCATCATTGCATTCACCAGTAACATCGATTCCATCATTTCAGTCACCTGCACCATTGATTCCACCATTGCATTCACCAGCACCATTGATTCCATCATTGCATTCACCAGTAACACCATCATCGCATTCACCAGCAACATAGATTCCATCATTTCAGTCACCTGCACCATTGATTCCAACATTGAATTCACCAGCACCATTGATTCCATCATTGCATTCACCAGTAACACCATCATTGCATTCACCAGCAACATCGATTCCATCATTTCAGTCACCTGCACCATTGATTCCAGCATTACATTCACCAGCACCATTGATTCCATCATTGCATTCACCAGTAACACCATCATTGCATTCACCAGCAACATCGATTCCATCATTTCAGTCACCTGCACCATTGATTCCAACATTGAATTCACCAGCACCATTGATTCCAGCATTACATTCACCAGCACCATTAATTCCATCATTGCGTTCACCAGTAACACCATCATTGCATTCACCAGTAACATCGATTCCATCATTTCAGTCACCTGCACCATTGATTCCACCATTCAAGAGCAGCCGCCGGCAGATTTTTTTGAAATATCTGTTCTTTTTTTCCAGGAAAGTAAATTTTATGGATAAATCTAGGAGAGACTTTCCTCAAAACACCCAGGTAAAATCCAGGGGTCGCCTTAAAGACATCTGTTCTTAAAATCCAGGAGCACATTTTAAGGAAATACACATACAATTTTCCAGCGAAAATTGTGAAAAACACAACCAGATGCCAGATTTTTTTTCCAGGAAGCTTCATAATTTTTTTAAAAGGTCTCATTTTCTAGGTGCATTTTAACTTTCTTAGAGAATAGCTGTTATATTTTTCCAGGAGCATAATATTTCTAGAGAACAGATATACATTTTCCCAGGAGTCCCATTTTTTCCTAGAACATATGATATAATCCAGGAGAGCCCAGGATACAGAACAGATGGTTTTTTCCAGGAGAAAGGGACCTCAAGAACAGATATTTCATACTTCCTAGCCGGTGGCTGCTCTTGACCATTGCATTCACCAGCACCATTGATTCCATCATTGCATTCACCAGTAACACCATCATTGCATTCACCAGTAACACCATCATTGCATTCACCAGCAACATCGATTCCATCATTGCCTTGACCAGCATCATTCATTCTATCATTGTATTCACCAACAACATTGGTTAAGTCAATTTTCAAATTTCCGACCCCTCAGAGCCACCATTTTCAAACTGTTACCCTGTTACCCTAGTGTTACCCCTGTTACCCATTGTTTACCCATGTGTTACCCCCTGTTACCCTAGTGTTACCCCCTGTTACCATGTGTTACCCTGTGTTACCACTTTTAGTAACAACAAATGATATTGAATGACAAAATCAACATGAAAGGGGTTGCGGAACGAGCGTTCCGTTTTCGCAAAGCGAAGTTTTGTGACTCAGGAAATTCAGCGCTCGCTGCGCTCGCTGCTAAAAGCGATAAAAAAACATACTTTTGATTGCCTGGCTAAGGTTATTGACAAATCTTCCAAAAATGTAAAAATACTTTCGATTTACATAAGAAAAGGAATGAGAAAATTGCCAAAGATTACCTAACGGATTCGATCCACACCAAAAACGTGTAGTTTGTAAAACGCAAGAATTCCTTCACAACTCGAAGACGCAGAAAGTAAAAATTCTAATACACTAATTTTTTTTATAAGCATACGATAAATGATCCGGCTCAGGGTCGGATACAGGAGGTAGGCTATCTTATTCATGGAGAGTAATTAGTTTCCATATAAGGTAATACGATAATAAAGTGCACTCTCCTCCATTGGTTATAGCCTCCCTCTGTACCCGAGCATGCGGCTGAAGCTTACTATGCCTAAAGCTCAATTTTGAGCCTCGAGTTATGCTTAACGCTATGCTAGGTAAGAAATTTATGAAAATTATGGTTCTAAAAATTTCTTTGGCTCAGCCTCAATGTATGCTTAGTATATGCTTAATTTTTCTGGAAATTTGAGCTTCATTATGCTTATAAACGTTATGCTTATAAAAAAATGAGTGTACTAAGGTATCGAGCACTTCACTTAAAAGCGGGATTTTTATCTCGTACCGTGGGTGATGTTTAGTATAGGTTAATAGAAATAGGGTAGCTTTTCTTCAAATCAATTTTGCAAAAAGAAGTCCTCAAATTCGACAACGTAACAAATTGAACCATTTAAAAAATACCCAATATGAAGTATAAGCCTAATTCTATCCCTCCGGGCTTATACTTCATTAGTTATACCCCTTATGTTAAGCTTGACAGAGTTTTAAACGCAATATATTTTATTCCATTTAATATACACGACTTTTCGAGTTCTTTTTCTGCCAATTGTGCCTTACGTTTCCAAGTTATCTGCACTTTAAGCCGTTTTATTCTTTTTGTTCTTTCAGATGAAGATTCATTCTTACAGGGCTGAACATAATCAATTTTCGACGCAAGGCATAATCTTTTTATTTCAAGTTCATTGGCTTTAATTTTTTCAAGTTCATTGGCTTTAATTTTCTGATTATTTGACAACTGTAATTGCTATTTCGTGTTGTTGTTAGCTTTTTTGCGGTCAGCAGAACTGGCCTCAGCAAGTCGTTTTCTTTTTAATTTTTGAGACTCGTTCGCAATATTGCAAGTTCTTTTTTTTTTTTATCCCCGAGACTCAATTGTAAAATCAATATCTGTTGCATTATCTGAATTAGCAAAAAGACCTTGACGACATGGCAAAAGTGATTGAAAGTGATTGTTATTGACACTTGGTAATAAAAAGTAAGAAGACAAATTCATATTAGCATCAAACGGCAACTGCCTATCCCAAAAACAACTTATTCTGTTGAATGGACTATTAGCGTCACAACTTGGTGAGTTTACACAAATATATATCTGTAACAAAACTGCAGTTGCTTTAATGAATACCTCTGTTGCATAAATTGTATCACGCGGTTAGTGTAAAACGCAGGTCACAGGTCACAGGTCGCAGGTCACAGGTCACAGGTCGCAGTTCACAGGTCGCAGATCACAGGTCAACAAAGTGCAGACCGGAAAAAAAAAGATCATAAAATATACATAACATAACATCAATACATAGCGCATTAAATTACAAAAAAGTAATACATGCTATTTAGATATTATAAAATGACAATTGAATAGAATAACAACCTATTTTGACATAGTGACACTTACTTACAAAAATAATGACAAAATCATAAAATATGATGCCTAGCAAGACAAAAGCACGAAAAATATTTATTATACAAAATGTGATGTGGATGGTGTGAATGGATATAAAATGGCACCAAACAGAAGCTTGCAAGGACCCTAAGAGAGCGGTTTTAGAAGGATGGAACTAATTAATTCAGTTATTATTTTTAATGTCTTAATGACAATTTTTGACAAAAATATTAACAGAATCATAAAATATGATGCAAGAACAGACAAAAAAACGAAAAATATTTATAATACAGAATGTGATGTAGATAGTGTGAATGGATATAAAACGGCACCAATCAGAAGCTTGTGAGGTCCCTAAGAGAGTGATTTTAGAAGGATGAAACTAATTAATTATTCAATTGTCATTTTAATGACTTAATGACAATTTTTGACAAAAATATTGACAGAATTACAAAATATCATGTCTTACAAGAGAAAAACACCAAAAATATTCAGCATGCCGAATGTGATGATAACAATATGGCTGGATATAGAATTACACCAATCAGAAGCTCGTGAGTTCTCTGAGAAGGTAGTTTTAGAGCGATTTGTTTTATTATATGTAACCATCATATAACATTACAAACATTACAATATGTAATATACCTGTTATACGTATAATATGGTTTCAATTATTTTCTGGTCTGCGTTATACACGGCGCAAACCGCGGAAGATCGATAAAAGCACATGGTTAAATTTTGATGTTTGAAATGGTTTTATATGGATGAAATTGCTTGAGAATTATGTTTTTGATAATTCTTTGTGTTTTCCAAACATTTTCATCTGCAATGACATTGATTAGAGTTAACCTGTCATCACTGACCTGTGACCTGTGACCTGCGACCTGTGACCTGTGACCTGCGTTTTACACTAACCGTTGTATCACGTGCCTGCTGATTTAACAGTTCATTCCAAGTGAAACCTTGTGCACCAGGAACATCTATTACCCCCCCCCCCTTCAAATAGCATTTTGTAATGATTTAAATAATATGGAGGCTGATCAAGTTCACTTTGAGTCCTTACAAATTCAACTACAGACTGCCTTAGAATATGATGGTTTGGATAACGCAACCTTAGTTCAACAGAAACCTCTCCTAAATCAATGCGATTGCAAATTTGTTCAATGATAGCATGGTAAAAACAGTTACCATCCCCGGGAGTTTCGTTCAGACAATAAACATTCAAACCAAAGCTACGAGCAGTTGCCAAGATTCGTGGCACAGTGCTATGATTTGACCACGATGTAGGTACAGCTGGGTTAGTTTTAATCCCTTGATGGGAGACTTCGGTGCCCTTGATAAACCCCTGAATCTTTTTTATATCGATTGGGATAAACATGCCTTAAACTTTTTGGGAAAAACTCCCAAAAAAATTACAAAAGATAATAATAGTAAAATTATACTTATCAAAATACTTTCCTGTGTTTCTTTTCCAATGATTTCTTTGATTGTTTATATTCTTCCTATTCCAGAAGCGAACAGTAACACTTAGTACTTGTTATTTCCTTCTCTTGTCGATAAGAAAATAACTACTACTACTACGATTTGGTTGATAGGTCGTGGCTTCTTCGTAAAGACGAAAGACAGATCTCGACTTATTTCGTACTTTCCAGTCTCTTGTTCGTAGTTTTTCTGACTTTCTGGTTCTTTGTGAGTTATTTTCTATGTTTTCTAACTTACTGAATGACTTAACGACAAATCGCCGCCGGTGGGATTCGAACCCACTAAATGCAAAGTTCCAATGTATTGAAACCCAATTCCTTAACCACTGCGCCACGTATTCATGCCGAGAGAGCGCTTCTGACGGCTATTTATATTGTACAAACTGCAGACCAGACTGTATTAAGAGAAAATCACAAAAAAGTGCTTGTTTCGAGCTCCAACCCTAACCCTAACTGATAATAACCCAATTCCTAGCCAATCTGATACGTAACCACACCCAAACCACACCCATACCCAACCCTACCAGGTCGCCTGCAGGTCCTGACACTATTCCCGCATGCCGGATCAGAAAAATAGATACATGTCTTTCGTCGTTACGAAGAAGCCTTCACCTGGTTGATACTTTCAGCTTTTGGCTATCGTTTAGTAGCAAAAGAGATCTTTTTGGCTTTCGTTTAGCAAAGGAGATATTTCACGTGGTAACCTGATTGACTTTTTGATTTTTCAAGCATATACAACAAAATTCCCACATCTCGCATGCGCAGATCTAGAGAAAGGATGCTCCACTCGCTTCGC
The DNA here is from genome assembly GCF_902728285.1 of Clytia hemisphaerica. Taxonomy (NCBI): domain Eukaryota; kingdom Metazoa; phylum Cnidaria; class Hydrozoa; order Leptothecata; family Clytiidae; genus Clytia; species Clytia hemisphaerica. The sequence goes on from NW_027104364.1 coordinate 500,394, forward strand.
GCGCTCAACGCTCGTTCCGCAAATATTGTCAAAATCATGAAATATAAGGCCTCTGAACCAATTTACAGCAAAATGTTTTTTCATACTCAATAGGATGCTAATCATGTGACTGGATATAGATTGACATGTTTTAAAACGATTAAATGCTGCAAGATAGTGGTTTTAGAGATATGAGTATAATTACGTCATTTTTATTAAAAATTCATAATGGTAAGTGGAAAATATTGACACATTTATAAAATACTATCATTTCTACGTTATTATCCATTAAAATTATATTCATACTCAAGGTGATGGAGGGGATATAATGAGATATGATTTAACATAGCCGTACTATCATTTTCTTGAAAGCTCGCTTTTCAGGCGATGGGAGTTGTAATATGTATATTACTTACGTATAACATATAACATGCATATAACACTAAAAGTGTATTATTGATAATATAAGCTTATTATATGTATGTAATATGTTGCGGTGTTTTCTGGTCTGCATTATACACGATGCAAACTTCGAAAGCACGTGGAAAGCACGTGGTTAGGTTTTAGCCTTTTAAATAGTCATACGTGGATAAAATACCTCAAAATTGACTTTTTCGATAATTTTTAGTGTTTTTAAAACATTTTCTGTTTGAATTACTTTGATCTGAGCTGCCCCGTCACCCCGCGACCCGTGACCCGTGCCCCGTAACCAGTGACCCGGACCCGTGACCCGTGACCCGTGACCCGTGTTTCGAACTAGCCGTTTTGTTTGTCAAAATAAAGAAAATATTATAGCTGCAGTAATGTTTATATTCAGAAATAAATCCATTTTCCACCAGACCTACAACAACCACCAGCAAGGTTTCAAACCACGCTGCGGCATTACTGGCAATGAATTCTGACTTAAAAAATGTTGGTCCAGTTCCCTGGAAAGGGTATGATTACACTTCCAAATGACTTTTCTTTACAATAACATTTGTCTTCTCACAAATCCAAAAAGATACAAAACCAAGGCTATAAAACCAACACGGGGGTCAATTTTTTTTACAACAAACCGTCAGATCAAACTTTATAAAGATCAACCATGTAAATGTCACTTGTTTTTGTGATATTTGAATAATATTAAAACCTTTTTGCCTATACTTGGTTCTTCAAAACCATTTCCCTTTCCCGCAGCAGGCTTTAAAGTTCATGTTGACCCCCGTTTTTTTGCGCGCGGTAATCTAGAAAGGCCTTTAGTGCGGTATAAACAAATGATTTCATTGGTTTAAAAAAGTCAAAACATCAAGCTATATCACGTGATCAGAATCATGATCGGAAGCCGTGGTCATACGTCATATGATATTTTCGCGCGTTTTAATTCGGCAAAGTTTAGTAAACTCGACCACCTATCAATATTTTGATTTTTCAAGCGGGAATTTCTGTAGAATGATAAAATATGGCTTGGTTGGAATGGACACCATAACAGCAGTGCTTAGTGAGATTGACCATTTTGTTGTTTTGAATTAAGCGGGCAAAATTTCTGTACAAACCAAAATATGGCTTCGTTGGAATACCGGTTGAAACACTTGTGATCAGATTTTCTGACTACAAAATTTGGGATTGCACCTTGGAAAACCTTGCCTAAAATGCTTGGGTCAGGTTTGGGTCATATTTGAGACTTCTTTCCAACATAGATAAAGTCTGTCTCAAAATAATTTGCAGCTGGAGAAAAAAGACTTTATCTATGTGGAAGTTTTTTTGCAAACTCAGAAAACTGATTTTTGTCCTGCTTTTGAGAACTTTAGCTTAAGTGCTAGCCTGGATATCCAGCCCGTAAACTTTTTTTTGATTTTGATATTTCTTATGTTTACGGTCTGGTTTACCTAGATTGTCTGCATTCTCATCTGAGGATGATTATGCGGATATTCTGATTGGTTGGTCCAAGCGAATCACAGATCTGAATGGTGGCGCGCGTATAAGAAATTATGCGAGCTGACTTGAAGTGTTCGTCTAAATATTTAGGTGGACCGCGCGGGCGATCAGCAAGGCGCATACGCTGCTTTGCAAATCTCCCTGACTTTTCTTCTTTGAAGTAATCCAAATAAAAGTAACAATAATTTCTATTTCTATTTGGTTGAGTTGCAGGAGGCTTTAGAGGCCTATTCTCGCAACTATAAACGCTTACTAATGAATGTCCCGTCAGTTCCTTGAACTGACTACCCAATTCCCCTCACATGGCATGGGTTGACCCGGGCGAAGGAACGTTCACTTGCCAAGTGAACTGCCGTGAGTGGGAATCGAACCCTAGCATGTAATGGTAGGGAAGTAGTGGGAAGATCAAAACATGGGAATTTTTAGATGTTCTGGTTGTTTTCTTTTCAATTACTTGCTTAGATATTCTTGTTTTAATCTTCTTAATGACTTGGTTGCATCGTGTAAAGAACTAAAAAGGTATATCTTTATTTTGCTTCAATTCTTCTTTTCTGTTTGCCAATTTTGTATTGCTTTTTTGGGCTGGATTTTGAAAAAAAAATTTCTCCAAAATTCACTTTGCACTTTTTGTCTACTAAACAGACTTTCCACCACACTGTCTATATTTTATGGTCAAGGATGCCATTCTAAATTGATTTATCACTGCTGGGGTACCATGTTGAAATTATGCATGTCATTATGTGCATATATTTATTTGCAGCCATGGGATTCATGCAGGAAAATCTGTCAACAGGGGTTCACCTGATTTCTTAGCCTGGGAATCCAAGCTCATACTTTAATGGGATAAATTTTCGCGGGGATTAATTTTCGCGGATTTGGGTGCCATCCGCGAAAATAAGTCCCATTGGAAATTTGACAAAGGCCCATCCGCGAAAATTAGTTTCCGCGAAAAATTTGAATTTTTTTTGCAATCCGCGAATTTCTATTTTTATCGTTTTTATTTTTTTTTACATGAGGGCACACAATCTCGAAAAAAGGTCAAATCCTCGATATGTTGTTAGCCAAAAAATCGTTTTCCTCAAAATTTTCTTCACAAATTTACAAACTTGGAAGAGGTATTGGAAAAATTTTATTAAAGTGATCGCTTATTGTTTAAAAGCTTTCAATGCAAGAGGGTAATCCAACTGGCTGAAATTAAACATTTAAAAGGATATGTAAGAAAAGGAGGGAAACAAAAACAAAAAAATTATTTTCAATTTAATTTTCTTATCCCGACTTCTCTTCGCTTTTTTCCCAATAGGCTGTGAAATTTGCTCCGCACCACGGAATTCAAATTCAACTTTTGATAGTTGTAATATCTCCCGACCTATTCCGAAACACCCTCTTTCACTTGAAAAAATTTAATTTTCCTGGAAAATTTTATTTCAATGTTTTGACCCTTTTCAAAATTTAATGGTACCCAATCCGCGAAATTAAATCCCCGCGAAATCAGGAAATCCCTCATCCGCAAAAATTAATCCCCGCGAAATCTTAAAATTTCGCGGATGAGCTCAACCGTGACTTTAATCCCGCGAAAAATTTATCCATTAAAGTAATTTAGGAAAAAACAAAAAATACCTCACCTCACAAAGTTCTAAAATTATAGAGCTTGGTGCAGGTAGATTAGTCTGATTGACACAGAATGTTATAAACAGTCTGTGTGCACTGTTGACAGACTTTCTGAACTTTGGAAAACCAGGCAAACACAAATCATTATACCATAAAAAAACTTTCACAGCTCTAAAGATTTCAAAACTACTAAAAACCACATCAAAACATCAGCCACATGTATTTAGACATCTAGCCAACAGCCATTTTGTTTCGAAATGAATCTATGTTTTCATTTTCATTTGTTTTCCTTTTTTCTGCAGAGTCAGCTTTTTCCATAAATTATGCGCACACATCGAAATTGTCAAAATGCGCGCAAAAGTACTGCTAAGTAATACGCCAAAAGCTGCCCAATCAGGCCGAACCTGCATTGTAGGGAAAAATGTCCCTGCAGGCGAGTTACCTGCGCCAAGCGTTAAACCAGCAGCAAAAATATCATAAACTAGACTGTGAAAAAAGTTTAACGCTTGGATTCCCAGGCTTCTGATTTCTAGGTGAACCAAGCTCTATAATTTTAGAACTTTGTCTGGCTGAGGTAAAACTTATTTTTTCTACAATTTTGAGCTTGGATATCCAGGCTACTTAAGTGCTTGCGTGGAGTGGTGCAGCATGCATTGGGTAAAAAGTCCAATGCGTTTCCTGTAAATTTTATATGAAGAGTAAAGGCTTCTCTGTTGGAAAGAAGTCTCTCCTCAAATATGACCCAAACCTGATCCAAGCATTTTAGGCAAGGTTTTCCAAGGTGCAATCCCAAATTTTGTAGTCAGAAAATCTAATCAAAAGTGTTTCAACCGGTATTCCAACGAAGCCATATTTTGGTTTGTACAGAAATTTTGCCCGCTTAAATTCAAAACAACAAAATGGTCAATCTCAGACTTTATCGTTGATCGACAAAAGGCTGTTTTTTGTCGTTTTTTACCAGTTTTTACCTTTTTATAGAGTCAACCAGCAATAAACTTTGTTTGATATCTTTTGATTGAATGAATATTTTAGAAAATTTTTTTAACAGTGATGATGATGTAAGATTGAAGAATCACTCCTGTGAAAATGGTAATTATACCACATTTCTACAAGAAAGAAGAAGATTTTTTTCTTCTTCATTTTTCATTTTCATTTTCCTTTTTTTTCTCAATTTTTTTACTTGATAATATTCCACTCACGAATATCTTTTAACAAGCACTTAATCGCAACTTGATTTGAATTCTATCAAAAGTTAGTTACAGCCATTTTTTTCTCCAGCTGCAAATTATTTCGAGACAGACTTTAGAAGATCTTTCAAATTCAGTATGTGAAAATACAAATAGAGCTTATACAACTTGTACAGCTTTTGTCTTTTTCCTCTTTTTTTGCAAAAGTTCCAGAAATGAAAATAATGAGATTAGAGAGCTAGCAGCCTGTTGAAGTTAAGAAATTGCTAATTGCATGAGAAAGTTTGGACCATACCCATACTGTGGGGCATCCTCAGCCTCAGCTCTCCAGAAAAATTTTACCCATGCCATCATATGGCCATCATCATGACATGGTGATGGAAGAAAATATTACTAAAATATTCTTTTGCTTTATTATTGCTCACAGACTTCGCAATAGAAAATTTTAGAATGGCTCAGTGGGAAATACCTTCTTCTTGTCTTGGTTTGTAACAGTTATTCAAAAAAAAGCCTGCTTACTGTAAATGCTGGTCATTTGACATCAAAAACTTTAAAAATGTCGATTGTCATCACAGAACCAAAAAATTTTGTCGCCATTTTGTTTGTTTATGTTTGAAATTACGACACCGAAAAAGACCAAGAGAAGGCGGGTGGGCAAACGGTTAAGTTTCCACCTCTTGGGCGGGCGGGCGGGCGTTGATAGATTTTTCATGAGAGTTCCCTTATAAAGAGATTTTTATTCCATGCTTCAGATTTTGAGAAAATGTCTTTACGACCAATAAACACTTTTAACAAAAGGAATCTGAGTAGACGATGACGCAGCCATAGTTAGATGTTATTCTAAATTTGGCGGGGATTTGGCCAGAATCCGCCAAATTAAGTTCCCGCCAAATTAAGTTCCCGCCAAAATTTATTTTTTCCGCCATCCGCCAAATTAAATTCCCGCCAAATTAAACTTTTTGAAATATGATCTCTTTTAAGGTGATTTTGCATTTTTTTTGCTGTTTTTACGCCATTTTAAGGATAAATTTTTCAGCAAACGCCAAATTAAATTCCCTCTAAAAAAGTTTTTCGGCCATCCGCCAAATTAAATTCCCGCCAAAATTTCTTCCTTTAAGGTAGTCTTTTTCTTGAGTTTGGAAACTATTCTAGTCGCGAGTTAGGGAGTTGCTAGTTTCGAGTTGGGGAGTTAAAAAATTACCGGCTACCGAAAAAGAATAACATACATCAAAAGTACGATTTTGAAAGTAAATGTAATATGAGAGTAATATATAACACATATAATACGTATAATACATATACCACCTGTAATATGCTTATTTGCCTTAAACACGTGCGCTGAGAGCATGGAAAGCTATTTGGTACGCAACAACCGCTGTCTGGCTGCAGCCATCACTTCAAGGAACTCTTCCACCGTACACCATGACAATAAAGCAAAAAATGAAAAACTGATTGGAACAGACAAAATGGTTAAACAGATGGAACGCATTGATGGTATGATTATTGTTCGATATATATGAAATCCAGCATATTTTTTTCCAAGTCTTTTTCCAAGTCATTTTCGAAGAAATTTTATTTTTTCGGTTTTATTTTTCGTGATTTTCTGCAACCAAATTTTGTATTCATTACTGTGTACAGATTTAACTTTCAAAAATGACGTAACCAGCAGTCGTTTTTATGTCAGCATGATCTCGATTTTTTGGAATCTTTCATTTTCAATTTCAGGAAGAATTTTATCTAACTGCAGGTCTGAATATCGTGTCAAGCATCACTACCAAGGCAAGGTCAAAGGTGTTGTCTTAGACTGGGCTGGTACAGTGCTTGATTGCGGTGTCTACTCTCCTGCCATCGTTTTTATGGAAGTTTTCAAACAAGAAGGTGTCCCTATAACAATAGAGGAAGCACGCGAACCCATGGGTACGCATAAAATGGTGCATATTCGCCGCGTCACACAAAACGAAAGTGTCCGAAAAAGATGGTTTGAAAATCTTGGACGGTATCACTTAATCTTAATCTACTCTCAATTCATATCCATTTATATTTCCTGCATCACATTGAGTATAAATATAATTCTTGATTAAAGTGACTTTAAAACCATTGTATTTTATAATGTGATCAAAATTTTTATTAAATAGTGTCAATTCCAATGATAAAATGACAAAAGAAAGTGTCATTATTTTTCTAGCTCTGTAGGCTATCTCTACGAATTTTTTGAGGCTAAGATGACTGTCAACTTATATCCTTTTATACAATAAGCATCACTTGCAGTATGATCAATATTTTTTGGGGAATTAGTTTGACAATCATTGTATTTAAAGATTTTGTCAATATTTTTACAAGAGAACGTGTCATGTTGTCAGCATTATGACAATGACATAACAGTACTAAGTATTTTGGCGTTGCTAGCCAGCACCTTACCATTTTCATGATCTTAAAGTCAATACTGTAATATGTTTGGTACTGGCTAATTTGAAATTTGTACTTTTGAGCTACATTAGTTTAGATTAGAAAATTTTCGGTCGCCGTAAAGTTTTACGAACTTCCCAACTCGAAACTAGCAACTCCCCAACTAGAACATTACCTAGACTCCTTTTTCTTTCACAAATGGATGGTGAAGCCACTTAAGTATTTCCCATCCAGAACGCGCAGTAATCATGACGACGGATTGCATCTATGGGTTCCATTGTTTTTAAGGCATTTTTTGAAATCTAGCAATATATTCTAGTTTCACTCCAGCGTTTGTGTAAAACTTAAAAGCCACACGCGGGCGTTCTGGATGAAAAATAAATAATGAGAAATTAATTTCCCATCCAGTGAAGTTAATTTGCCGCCATAATTCGACATTTCAAGTCGACTCGTCGCAACTCAAGTTTGCAGCCCTGCAAACCTAAGTTAATGTGTAAACATAAGTTTAGAGACTGTAAACCTAGGTTTGTAAATCTGTCAATCAAAATTTCGTTAAGCCTGATTTAAGACATTTTATAGACTAAACGACTAGCAAATAAGAAAATAAATGATCTGCCATTTTGAAAGTGCACGTGAGGCAGGCATCACAAAGATACATAGAAAGAAAGCAGGAGATGAATGTATTTTTTTCAAATTAGCTGGGAGAAATTATGATATAATACAGTGGTCAAACCAAGGTTTTTTGTCTGAGACGGAAAACGGATTTTACATAGCAATTTTAGGACATAATCTTGAAATTTCGGAGAATTATACAATATTTTGAGCTGGAAATCCCTCTTTATTTACTTCCAAAGACGGAAGAAGTTTGAACACTGAATAAGACTAAGAATATGTGACTTCGACATCTGTAAAATAGATACTTATTCCAAGCTCAAAAAATTTGCGACGAGTCAACTTGAAAATTTGCGGCAACTAGACTTGAAATGTGACGAGTCAAATTGAAAATTTGCGACGACTCGACTTGAAGTGTCGAATTAACTTCATACTAGTCCCGGCGGACGAAAAATGTAAAAGGCTAGTGAAAATACGAAATTTGATTGGTTGAACTCATTAGCATGTTAAATTTTCGTTCGTCGTCGTAATTTTACCGATTTACTTGACTTCACTGATGACTGGGCGCCATCGAAAATTATCATCAGCTAAAGTAGACTCTAGTTTAAAATTGACCCAAAATTATGAAAATTGTGAGCAGGAAAAATGTTTTTTTCGAAAAAAGAATTTTTGTACGCCCAAACACGCTTAACACCACAACTTTATCAGAAGAGAGGATCTACAATGGGAAACTGCAAACTACCTTCAAAATCTTCTTTTTCGTCGATTCACTTTGGGAGGGGGTACGAAAAACGGTCAAGATTAATATTTCCTCCATTTACAATTTATTTTTTATTCTTCAATAGGATCAATAGTAGTCTTTTCAGACACATAGATTCCATCCAAGAATTTACGGATATCCTTATTCCTTGCTTTGGCACATTGGTTGATAAGAGCAGCTGAAAGAAAGAGATATTGTTCATAACCAAAAAATAGTATATCACGCCATTCCCCAAAAATCCTTCTTTCTCGATGTCAAATAGTGTTTTGATGTTCAATTGAAAAATGTTTCATCCCCAACCCAATGTAGGTTTTTTTCAAGAAGAGCCAAAGATAAACAGAAAAGAATATTAGAAAGTTAATTAATGAATCTATAAAAAATTAACCTTACCTGAGTTTGAGACTGACTCGATATCGTTTCCTTCAATGCAAATTTCGTCTTTGTTTCCTGATGGTCTGACAATGACTCCATCTCTCATGTTGACAACACGGATATACTTTTGTCCAATATAGTTACGTACTTCGATTCGTTTACCGTCTTCTTGGATGTTCAAGTTGATGGGGAAATGAGCATATACACATCTCATTTTGTATCTGAATCCCTGTTAGAAGACATTGAAGTTTAAAGATTTTATTCATAGCTACTTTACTATTAACAAAGGATGCAAGTTTGTTTGTGAGTAGAAATTTCAAAATTTTTTGCCATAGAGGGTCTGTTGCGCTTCCGAAGTTTCATGGAAAATTGTATATCTTTTGACAGACACTAAAGTTTAAGAGAATGAATTTTTTAAGGATCAGTGATTTTTACACACGATATGGTCGTGTTAAAGCAAAATCAGTCTTTTTTTGTTACAACTCTTTTCTTAAAAAAGTGAATTCATTTACAGGGTGTCTATGGATTTTTTTCTCTGGATTTTCAAGGTTCTCAAGGTTTTTTGGTCCTTTTTAAGTGGTTTTTCAAGGTTTTTTGGCTAAAGATTTTGCACTTTTCAAGGTTTTTTTTATATTCAGTTGACATATCTCTCTACAGGGTTTTTTTTCAGAGTGGTACTAGGCGAAAGTAAAATAGAAGACGGCAAATAAAAATTTATTGGCTTTTAGCAACCGGCGAATTATTTCCACTGTTAAATTCCTATCTCCCTCTCGAGAACGATATATACCACATTTTTACTCCAGCTACCTAGTCTTCAACTGTTGAAATAAAGAATTAGAAGTAAAAACCAAATGTTTACAGTGACCTAGGAGGTGCAACCATGGTTTGCGCTAACAAGAGAAAATTTTGATTTTGAATCTTTCAAATGGCTAAAAACGTCCTGTTTCTGATTGCTTTTGCCAAAAGTGTTGTTTTAAGTAAATTATTTTCGATGCTTGAAATGTTAAGGATAAACGGCCATTTTTCCAAGACGTCAACCAGAATACTTTGGGTATCCAGTTCATAAATAGCGTAACGTGACATAATATGAATGAAATAATGGCCCTTAGTAGAGAGCATTTTGTAAAATCGCTCGACTGTTTTGTTAAAAGCACTTGTTATACATTTTTGGAAAGCTAAGGGGTAGGGGAATCGAAATTACTATGTTTCCAATTTTTTTTCGGACACTTTGGTGTGATTTTCGGACAAATATGACGGTCTCAGGCAAAAATCATAGGGTTAAAAATTAATGAAAATTTTAGCTCGAGAAAACGGAGACCTGTTGTATATTTTTGGAAAGCTCTCAAAAAATTAGGATTAGAGATATATTGCAAGTATAGGTGATTTCAGTACCTAACTCGAGATATTGAGCTTCAAAAAGCACAAAAACTGGACAAAATAGCTGTTTCTGGCTGAAAAACACGGTTTTCAAGGGTTAATATCTCGAGTTAGGTACAGAAATCACCTATACTTGCAATATATCTCTAATCTTAATTTTTTGAGAGCTTTCCGAAAATATACAACAGGTCTCCGTTTTCTCAAGCTAAAATTTTCATTAATTTTTAACCCTATGATTTTTGCCTGAGACCGTCATATTTGTTTGGAAACATAGTAATTTCGATTCCCATACCCCTTAGCTTTCCAAAAATGTATAACAAGTGCTTCTAACAAAACAGTCAAGCGATTCCAAAAAATCGAACAAAATTCCCCCTACTACCTGAAGAAAATTGGGAAACAGTCGATTTCTTAGGGCTCAAAAACTCAGCTAATGATAAAATAATATGTTGCATTCCTTGAGACAGAATCGCAACAGAAACATGTGAATATAGAATTCTCTAAATGTTATAAAAAAAATTTAACCACCGCAGACGATTTTTGGAAATTTCCCCATGACAAACAGTTTAGGAACGTATTTATTCTTACTTTTTGAATGAATGGATAGAAATAAGTTAGCTGCTAAATTTCATCGACCGGCGAATAGATTTTCAAGACCAGGGCAATTTAATTTGTTTAGAGTCTTTAGAGTGAGTCTTTAGGCTGCCGAAATTTGCCATTCACCGGGCCAAAATAAGATCCCTGCTCTCAGATCAAGTTTTGTAAGATCCTCCTAGCAGACAATTGATAGAAAAGATGAAAAAACCTAGTTCATTGTAAAGGCTAGTAGAGGGATTGAGATACCTCAATTCGCAATTCTAGAGAAAAACCTAAACTCAGCCACTGCCCTATTAAAAAGCTTGTATGATAAAAAGAATGAATATGAAGAACTACTTTTCAAGGTTTTTAACGATTTCTCAAGGTTTTCAAGGTTTTTCCCAAAAAATTGATAGATTTCAAGGTTTTCAAGGTTGGGTGGTTCATTTTCAAGGTTTTCAAGGTCCCGTAGACACCCTGATTTAGTGAATTGGAAAGTCAATACACACAAAACATGTTTCTCAGAAAAAAATGTGTACCCGCAAAAATATATACACTTGGTAGGCAAAACGGCTTAGAAATTAATAATCAAAATCAGAAAAATTAAAACTTGAATATGAAAGAGCTGGTAACCCTTTAAATTATTTCAAAAATTATGTTTGAATTAGAGCAGATAGTGGACAAGAAAGTAAGCAGAAAGGAGAAAAATTCCTCAGTCATACTACAGATCAAAGAAATTTAAAATCAGTGCAATAAAAAATAACTTACATATTGAACACCTTTCATTAAGTTTTCAATGTGAGAGCAAATGGTTCTGAGACAAGCCAACTGTTTTCTCAAAGCAAACCATACGTCAACTCTGATAGTTGTCTTGTTAACTCGGGTCAATTCCAAGTTCAAGTGGTTAAAGTTACGGTGAAGGGTACCACGAGGTCCGGTGACGGAGATGGATCGTCCTTTCAGAGTGATGGTAACTAGAAAAAGGTGTAACAGAAATTCAAATTATTGGCTCTAGAATATCAGTGGTGAAATCTGTGGGATCAAAGGGCTAAGCTGAAAAGAGCTTTCCAGAGGTCTGCTTCAGTCATTAATTAACAAAGGTGATTGTTACACTGTCAAATGTACTAACCTAACTGGCTCAACAGAAAACTTTTGATATAAGATAACTTTTCTCTAAGTAGCTTTAGCCTTGTTGGCCAAAAGCTCATCCCCAATCCCAAAAAATCAAACTTTCAAAATATGAAAAAACACCCCCCAGATATTCACCCAAGGAACAAGTGTGCAAAATTTCAGAAAAATCCCACTGTTTCTGAGTCTCCAGCCGGCCCAAAAAATTTGAGGTGACAGACAGACATTCTCAGATTCTAGCTCAACTGAAGTTGAGAACTACTGGTAAAACTGATGTTTTAGTTTATTTTGTGATGAACAAAGTTTATACAGCCATTAAAACCCTTTACTTAAGGCATTTTTGATTGAAATTTATGCAAAATTTTCCTTAAAAACAGCTGGTGATAATAAATTTTGAGTAAGAAAATTGTGATAAGCATGTTATTGCTCCCTTTAACCCTATTCAGCCTAGGGGGGGGGTTCTGTTCGGGGGTCAAATTATTGGTAATAGCTCCTGAAATCATAGAGGTTTTGCCAACTTTTATTTAGCTTCAAAAAAAAAAAAAATTTGACACCTAAAAAATGAGCACAATGACATTTCTAACAGTAAGGTGTCACAAAAATTGACACCTCTCCAATACAAATTCCAGTTCTGAAACGCCTCTAAAAGCCTTAGTATGAAAAGGTTTACAAAATTCTACAATTTTGAAAGCTGTTAAGAGCACAGAAGTTCAGCACGTTATTATGTAGAATAAAGAGGATTTCCCAAACCGTCTAAGTTATCAATTATGACAAATCAATAGTGTTTTACCAAGGGATCTTTTGTTCTTAAATTTGTTCAAATATGGTTGCTATTTAGGTTCATCAATGTCCTCTAAATCTTGACAAGGAATATTATAATGGCTTTTGCCAAAAAATTATAAAGGCTCAATTTCAGCCATTTCCAGCCAAATCCATATCCTGTCCATGTGAAAACTATGGCGCGCCAAAGTAGAAATAAATACTATCTTTCATTCACGACAATATCTTTCATTTTGCGAAACTACCTTTCATTTCGCGACCTTTCATTTCGTGGCACTATTTTCCCAAAAAAAACTTTATCTTAATTGAAACAATACTATCTTTTTTACAGGATACTATCTTTATTGTGGAAGCCGAGAAAAAAATATTTAATTTCAGTAAGAAAAATTAAATTTAGAAATAATATCAATTTAGAGGAAAAATTAATTTTAGAAAAACAAATCAATTTTACATAGGAACAAGTGATACTTTTATGGACCTACCTGGTTATGCATTTAACACATATTATAATTGATATCTACATAAGCATGACCATTAAACAATCATTCAGAACACAAATAGTGACGATCTATTAAAATTAGTCGTTTGTTACTTATAAAAAAAACACGTTTAGAAACCAAAATTTCATGCTCTTGGAATATTCTTTCATATTCAAGACTTCGAGAGCAAAAAAACATCTCTCTTTTTAGCTGAAATTTACGCCAAAATTTTTTTTCCAAGAATCGAGCTCCGTCACATTCGAGCGTTTATAGTTATGCATCTTTGTGCAAAAAATCATAAAGAATAAAAGAGCCAATCTCAAGAAAAGCTAATACCTAAGTAATTGATAGTGTGCTTATAAAAAAATATCGAATTTGGCCAGCTTTTCTATAAAAACAAGCCAAGCAACTAAAATTTCATGTTCAAACGCATATATTCTTTAAAAGTAAGCCCTCCTGAGCAAAAGAAACATCTATCTCATAAAAAAATGAGTAATTTGACTAAGAACATTGATGTATGCTTATTAATAGTGATTCTTATAGATAAACATGCGTTTTTTGAGCCAACTACAATTTTTTTGCAAAAATCTGCTTGAACCGTATTTTACCTATGATGGTACCTTACTTTCCTGCAAAAAATCAGAAAAAAATCAGAAAAAACTAATGATCCAGTTTTTCACAAAGTCCAAAAGAACCATTTTTTAGCCGTTTTTTGGCCCAAATTTGCCCAAAATTTTCTTTTGAAAGTCGGGCTCCGTCACATTCGAGGGTTTATAGTTATGCATCTTTGTGCAAAAAATCATAAAGAATAAAAGAGCCATCTCGAGAAAAGCTAATACCTAAGTAATTGATAATGTGCTTATAAAAAAATATCGAATTTGGCCAGTTATTTTATAAAAACACGCCATGCAACCAAAATTTCATATCGAAACACACATATTCTTTAAAAGTAAGCCCTCCCGAGCAAAAATCTCATAAAAAATTGAGTAATTTGACTAAGAACATTGATGGATGCTTATTAATAGTGATTCTTATAGACAAACATGCGTTTTTTGAGCCAATATAATTTTTTTGCAAAAATTCGCTTAAGCCATCTTTTACCTACGATGGTACCCTACTTTCATGCAAAAAATCAGAAAAAATTAATGACCTAATTTTTCACAAAGTCCAAAAAACCCGTTTTTTAGCCGTTTTTTGGCCCAAATTTGCCCAAAAATTTTTTTTTTGAAAATCGGGCTCCGTCACATTCGAGGGTTTATAGTTATGCATCTTTGTGCAAAAAATCAGAAAAAAGTAACGAGCCAATCATGAGGAAAGCTAATAACAAACGAACGAACGAACGAACAGACGAACGGACAAAGGTTAATTTATAGGACCTCCACCGGGGTAGGTCCAAAAAACTTTTTTTTTGGAGAAAAGAGAGAAAACAGAGAATTTTTTTTGCCCGATTCTGTGCATGCTTACACAAAGTCCACCGTCTGAAAAAAAATACTAAAATAGAAAAACTTTTTGGCCTGATTCCTCCGTGCACACTTGCAACTTTCGTTTTCATGCTTCCTGGATTTGTGACTTTGTGCAGACCAGATGATTTTTTGCACATAGATGTCAATCCTAGACGATGCTATCGTTCGTTTAGAGGTTAGTAATGAGTAATCGCGGGAAAGAGTTGGGGCGTCAAGGCGGTTTACGGAAAAAAAGTGGCGGTAGAGTTTTGGAACAAAAGGAAGTAAATTACAAAACTAACATTCTAAATTAGAAATACAAAAAATACCTAAAATAAAGAATTTCATGCAAGGAGATTCTTGCAGCCAGTTTCGAAAAATAAAGAGTTCTGTCTGTTTTTTTTTCGTTTCGAATGATTTGAAAATGGTCGAACCAAATCGGTGATAATACGCAAAGACAAATCCACAGCTTTTTTCAGTTTTTTTCTTTTTCGCCAAATCGGTATTGTCTACACTGTGAACATCTCCCAGCCACTGCTTACTCCACCCGAATTTACCATGCCTCTCCTAAACTATTCCCTTTGTTAGTGATCTTGTGTAGACGATAGGATTGTCTATTTTAAATCCACAAACAATTCAAGTTGACAGAACCGAATTTTGAAGAAAAAAAATTTGTTTGGGCAAATTTGGCCAAAAACGGCCCAAAAAAATGTGTTTTTTCAGGATTTGCTCAATATTGAATACCTGATTTTTTGCATAAATAAAATAGGTAGGTAACGGTTGCGTTAGATTTCGGTAACAAAAAAATTTATCTACATAATAAACCCTTTTTATTTTTTTCTAAATTCAAAATTTATTTTTCTTGAATTAAATATTTTTTTCTACAATTAAATATTTTTTTGTTGATGGCACTTCTTGGCTTCAATAAAAAAAGATGATATTATCGATTAAAAATCTATGGTGATAATTTAATTGAGTGCTAAAAAATTGTGAGTATTGATTAGCTATCGTTTTTAATCAATACTTAATCAATCAATCAATTATCGATTAGTAACGTCTGGGTATCAGAGAAACTAAAAATATTGCCCTAAAAGCTTAGTCTCACTAATCCCAGCTTATAATATAACCCCCTGGTTGATTCTCTTCCTGTAAATATAAAGGAATGACCATTCTACAGAATTCCAAGTCCTACATCCATGGTGGCGCATGCAGGGACTAATTGAAAGGACTTCTGATTCAATTTAATAAAGCAGTTTTATAGTCAATCTTTTTTACACCAACCATTTCGCATCTGGTGCTTCAGTCATGCGTGTCTAATTTGGAAGTGCGTGTGTCAATGTTTGATCGGAGAAATAAGTTTTACCAATGTCTAATCTTTTGACTATATCTAAAGAATTAGTAAACCTTTTTAAGATCTGTAAAAAGCTCTCTACTCCCAAATAGTTCTAGAATAAATCCTGAAAATCCAAAGATAATTGATAAAATATTAAATCTTTAAAGAAAGATTGAAAATGAAAATTCACAAAGAAAAAATAAACCCTAAGCAAAGAAATTGCCTTTATAGCTGCTCATTTTTCCATGAAAAATAGAAAAACTTTTGGATATTTGAGTTCCCCAAACATTGTAGAATCTTTTAGTACACATGGCAAAAGAAAAAGAAATAATTTAAACCTTAAAATCACCTGAATTCTTTCAATAATCATAAACATAAAAAAACGTCCTTTCGTCATTTAGTTTTTTAAAAATGTGAAGTCGGAACTTCTTGTGACGTAACAAATAAATTTTCAACATCCAATGAAAATGCGCGATTTGTATCACGCAGTAGAAAAAAGTCATGTGACAGCAATTTCCGTAGAATGGCCGTTCTGTTATATTTAGGATAAGAATACAAAGATATAACCAGGGTGTTATATTATTAGCTGGGGCTTCGTGAGGCTAAGCTTTTAGGGCAATGTTTTTGGTTTTTATGAAGCATAAAAGATAGAGGAAGAGCTACTGAAAAGGGGAAATTAGAGGAACAATTCTATCAAAAGTTATTGGCAAAGAAAGTCACCTTTTGAGGTAGCCTGGAGATCCATGCTATGATTTCTTATTCTATTATACTGATGGCGAAATATATAGCATGGTATGGGCTGAGAGTTTGAATTTCCCAGATCCTAATAACGGTTGAAAACATAGCCAATCAAATTTTATTATTCTTTTACTGGTCACACTTTCTTAAAGAAAGCGAAGTTCCAAAATTTGGTTTTTATTTTAGTAAGTGAGGACACTCTAAATTCGAATTTCCCACTGTAATTTTTTTGAGGCCAAAATCGGACTCACAGCTCTGACCCGTCAAGTATTCAGATTTAAAAAAAATATGCAGACAGGTTTCTATCTACCTTTTGAGGTTGAAATTAGTTTTTCTTGCATAACTAACTTTTTATTGCAGTACCCCCGTCATATCCCGGTTTGACAACAGGTAGTCAAGTACATAACAAACATAAGGGAATGTTTACACATGGACAGGATAAGTTTCCACTAAGCCCCAGCAAGAACAAAAGTTGGATTTGGCTGGAAATGGCGGAGAACAAGCTTGCCAAAGATCTAAGACGTAACGTCAAAACTTCCCCCACGGCGCCCGGTCAAAGTTTTGCTTAAATCCTGTTGGACACCTTCACGTAAGGACGTTTGCCGGGCGAAATTGAATCTTTGATATATTTTTTTTGGTAAAAGCTATGGTAATTCTGTTTGGCTATATGAAAAGCCTATTTATTCCTTGTCAAGGTTGCTTTAACAAACAAAAAGATATTATAATGTCTTGACAGGTCATTTTGTCATTTTTGTGTCATTTTGGTCAGCTGAACGGATTGACGCATTTCCATTGTTTTGTCTTTGGGAACACGCGTGCAGTAAGTCTGATGATGCATTGACGGGGTTCATCTTTCTCAACATGCTATGCAGAGAAATTTTTACAATTTGCCACAAAAAAATAGTATTTCAATCAATAAAATCCTTGTAATGTTTTACACAAATCAAGTCTCAGCTGTGCAATATATTTTAACACCAAAAAATGATAGGTTGGACGATGGTCATGAAATGTAGCATTTTTCTAATTTTTGAATTACTTATCAATATAAATTCTTTTACCACCCAAAACAATTGACTGATGTTGTGTAAAATATTTCATCATTGTTCCAGTTGTCCTTGAAAGAATCGATGAAACTTTAATAACAATACAAGATCAATTCCATTTCCAACATAAAAATAATTTTCTGTTTAAAAATTTCAATCCAAATGATCATGTCCAATTGTACCAAAGACAATCAAAGTAATAATTTCCAATATTTGGCTGTCAACAAACATAACCACCATAATTTCTCTTCAGCCCCAGACAACAGCATTCATCAAAATTGTAAGATGTTCATTCAAGTCCCACTTATACCACCATCAAATACGTTACGATGAAGTATCCAGACCTAACTTTAACTGTAAAATACACACTCGTAAGGGCTGTAAAAAAATAACAAGAGTCAACAATGAAATAGTCGAAAGTACGTACCTGCTTCAGGAATAGTTACAGATCGAGTTGCCAAGAAAGTCTTCATGGTGCCAACCTGGAAATATCAAGTGATATAAGGTTTTATGAAGGAAATTTTGGTAGAATAATGTGAAGCAAGACTTGAAGAACAGTTTAAGGTGTACAAGAAAGTGATAATCTAATGGGTTGGAGAGATTTTAAACGATTCGGAGGGGTATTGTCGTTTCACTTACTCGTTTGGAGGATAATCAGGCAAAAAGAATTTCGACTCACTGTAAGGCTACAATTATGGATAACCTCGATTTCACGTTCGGTGTCCGGCAAATTGTTTGTTATGATTTTGTTAAATTCAAAGATCATCCAAATAAAAGCTACACTAAAGCGCTAGCATATCCAAATGAAAACCAAGTCCCGCCTTCCTGGCCCTGCGCGCCCGCGCCGCGCCGCGCGACCAAAATTTTCCTTTGGTCAAAACTTCTGGAAAATTTGAATATTTTGATACAGATTCTGAAATTCAAAACTTTTATCTTTTATTTTAAATGGATTATTTTTTGGCGGGGATTAAATTTGGCGAATTTTGGCAAAATTTAAAAAATCCGTCATTATTCGCCAAATTGAATCCAGAATTAATCTACTAACTTATTAACTTAAGGTATACAGTGAACGAGAGGTTGGCAAAAGAATCATTGAGGAGTTTGAAGCCCATAAGAAAAGCGAGAAAACTAAAGAAATGAAGCCATTTATTTCCCGAAACGCGTGACCCACCAGGTTTTCACAACAGACTCTGATGAAAACTTTGCCCTGTCTCTGATGGTTTTCAGGGTAGGCTGGACTGTAAATCAAATCATAGCCAGCTTTTGAAAAACTTACCACGTGGAAATCATTTCACTAGATTTAATCCGTCATCCCGCCCAAAAGTGGTACGATTCTTAAAGCTTCATAATTTTTCTTGCTTGAGATTTGAAAGGTCAATGAAGACACCAATGGTGTATTTATCTGCTTCAAAAGAATCAGAAATTTCATTAATTAGTTCTAATAGTGAGCTTAAAAGATAAAGATATTAAAAAAAATAAAAGCTTTAAATTCGAAAAAATGAAATCTCCATGCTCGGACTCGTGTATTTTACCATGGCTTTTAAATTTTTATAATTTTTTAACCTTCGAAACTTACATCAATGCCCTCAGAATTATTTTCCGACGAAAGCATTACTTTATTTCCAGGAAATGTTTAAAATTGTTAGTACGGACTGCACTGACAATTTTTTTGTTCCAGACTTAACAAAAAGGACATACCGTTTTTATTGGAAGATAAACCCAAGCAAAGGACTTTCGTGAAAAAGCACAAGATGGTCTCTTAACAAAACAAGTCAGACTTCTCCTTTTGGCCCTGTGGGCCTATCAAATTTGAATTTAAAAGCCTCAGTTTTTTTTGTAAACCTTCAATGAGTTTAAAATCGAAATACACAATTTTTCTATTACTAGCAGATTCATGAAGAAAACTGCACACATAGACATATTTTTCAAAATATCCAAAGCAAGAGGTAATATTTGCCTGCCTCAGCCAATCAGAGCTTTATTATTCGACGTTTTTAGGTGGCTTTGTTTATATGAATCTGCAAATAGGAAATTCTTGTTTTCAGTACACGATTTTTAAAATATATCAAATCTACACAGATTTGTGCATTTTCCCATTTTCCATGGAACTAAAAATAACCGACTCGGGGTACCTAAGGCACTCCCGAATGGTCGCATGAGGTTCCGCCCCTTAACGTAAATGTTTTTTAGGTTTTTTCGAAGCATTTTGATATAGAAAATGAGATGGGGCATGGTCAGATGGTCCCACTTGCTCCATATTTGAAAAATTTCGAGAAAACCTCATTTTTGCCCCATTTTGATGACGTCATAAAAAGAAAATCTTGAATAACTTTAAGTTGGAGAAAGCTTTTAATTTCAAATTTTCACCAATGGTGTAAATCGGCGAAAGGAAGCGATCTACGAAAAAAAATTTTTCAATTTTTGCTGACGTCAGCAAAATTCGCAAAAAAACCGTTTTTGCTGAAATATGCTGACGTCAGCAAAAAATCTTAATTTTTTTTTCTTGAATCGCTTCCTCTTATTGATTTACACATTTGGTGAAAATTTGAAGTCAAAGGCTTTTACCTACTAGAAGTTATTCAAATTCTTATTTCTGTGACGTCATCAAAATCATGAAAATTGGCTAAAAAATTAGGTTTTTCTCAAAAATTTTCAATTTTTCAGCAAGTGGGACCATCTGACCATGCCCCATCCTATTTTCTATATCAAAATGCTTCGAAAAAACCTAAAAAACATTTACGTTAAGGGGCGGAACCTCATGCGACCATTGGGGAGTGCCTTAGGTACCCCGAGGAGAGCCTAATTCACTTAAAGCTCAATCCTTTTACTGAATTTTTGAAGCTCTGAAAACCCACAGGAGCCCTGAATTCAATGTTTTGACATTATTTCAAGAAGTCGATTTTTGATAATGGGACAGGATAATGAACTTTTTTAAACAGAACTTAAAGTTCAGTGCTGGTGAAGATAAAGAAAAAAATAAATATCTAAGTCTTATAAATTCAATTAATTTCTTGAAAGTTTTCAAAATAAATCATTGTTAGTATGTACAAATGTCTTTTAAGTTTCTTTTTAATGTTCGTTGTTGGGCGGTGGGGCTAGTTTCAATTCATGGATGTTCACCGCTTGCCAACCTTCTGTTAATATCTTCGATCACAGAAGGGAGATCGTTGATGGTATCGATAACATAATGAGCGCCCGCGCGGCTGAGAATGTCATATGACCGTTGAAGACGGCGCTCGTAGTCTTCGGTTGATAGCGCTTCAATCTCTTGATGGTTGAGACCGACGTAGTTTCCCTGTTGTGATGAATAAAATAATTTATTATTATAACCTGGATTTACTGAAAAGCTACTAATTGATGGCTGAAAGATTTCCGTGAATTTTTATGGCCAACGTATGAACTTGTTAACAATGGCAGCTAGACTATTCGGAAACCCTGCTGTAGTATTTTGGAGTTAAGTACGACTATTTTGAAGGCTACTCCCAGGGGAAACGCATGTATAGTTAGTTTTGAGTCACCCAGAACAACAACTTCATGAGATATTTTTTTGTGTCAGGCAGAAAAAAACATACCCATTAAATTAAATTTGGTTTGACATTGGTTCCCTAGGTCCTGCACACTATAACAAACACTCATAATGTTTGAGAAAAGAACCAAAAAATATAATTACCGTTCGTGCGAGGCCAACAGACCAGCATCCAGCCGTAATCCCTTCACTCACACCATCAGCCGTATCGTCAACCTTCACCACAGCTTGGATGGGATTGACGTCCAGTCTAATACAATTCATCCACACCATGAAAGGATAGGGTCTAGCCTGTGGAACCTCATCAGCAGCGACGATTGCATCAGGGAAATAACCTTGTTTAGCCGCTACGCGTTTGAGGATGTCAACCATTGGAGTAGTGAATCCTGTTGAGGAGCCAACTTTCAAATTCATTTCTTGTTGCATGTAACGAATGGTGTCCACTGCTCCTTCGATCATGTCAGAATAACCTTCCAACACTTCAAGCTAAATGAAGTAGGAGAAAGTTTTAAGTCATAACAATAATCGGAAAATTGCGACTAAATATTTCCTTAAAAATTAAGGTCATTATTGACATATACTAGCAAGTAGCTGTCGCTAAGAATGCCTCGCAAAACTTTCTTTCGAAATATCCCTAAGTAAGCAAAATAACGCATGTGTAGATTTTAAATTCGTTCTATCGATAAAATTTAAGTCGGAGGAAGAAAACTTGGTTTCAACTTTACTTTTGAGATGACATGGGATAGACGGTCGCTCACATCTCAAAAAGAGAAGTTATCACTCACATGTTATCACAGTGAGAACACCAAAAATTCTGAAATTGATTTGATTCTTATAAAGTAGACACTTATGATAAAAATAAATATGCTCATCATTTTCGCCATACTTTGTTTATTTTGTAAGAACTAATTACCGAAAGGCATATTGCCTTCAATCAAGAGATATTGATTTGATTCTTATAAAGTAGATGCTTATAATAAAAATAATAAACCAGCTGCGCTGGAAGCTCCGGCTTAAGAGATTAAAAGATGTGAAAGATGAGCTTGTTGAGTTAGTTGTGTTAGAATGTTGCCCACAAACTACTAATCAGAACAGATCAGAAAGCAAAGTAATAATTCTATTGCAGAGCGAGTATGAGAAATAATCTTAACAAATAAATAAACCAGTTGGAAGTTTAGCTCTTCTAAGTGATTACACATGCACTTTCTTGCCTAAAGAACCAACCCCAACCCCGCCCACTCATCCTCGACTAAAAAGTTCAAAATTGGAGCTAAAGGAGATGAACATTTAGAAGTGAATATTTCCATAGAGGTATAAAGAAAGACAGGAGATGAATTTGTCGGTAATTGGTCGTTAAAGTCTTTTGATTTCTTTTATGTAATAAATCAAAAGAAATTCTAGGCTCGCCCGAAGAAATACGACTTTTTAGTAGAATTCAAGTTTGCTCTGAACATTCTTACTATCAGCATCGAAGATTTCTAGCCTTCTAATATACGAGAATAAAATAAAATTTAGCTCCACGAAATAAGTTTGCGTTTAATTTTGTCATCCATTAAATTTTGTTTTGAAAAGATATTTTCTCCAGCCAGAAAATAAAAAGTTATGTATAAGCACACACAATTTCAGACCCAATTTGTGGACAAAAAGTCGCTGGAGAATTTTGGAGGAAAGTATTAAGCAATAGAGTTCACCTTGAAGAAAATGTTGATCGAAAAATCTTGTCATTTGATGAAGGATTGCAAAGTTTACAGGCCTTTTTTTAATCCAAATATTTTCTTACACCAATGTCAGAAACAATGAATCTCGTCTCATCTTATTTCCAACACTTAAGTTAGCCAATAAGATTTCACCTATCAACAAAAGAGCTCATTAAAAATGCACGATATATGAGATTATGAGCATGCATACCTCGTAATTTTTTTAATCGTAGGGCGAGCATGGTTACAATAGCATACTTCTCCTGTTTCTTTATACCTCCATGATATTTCCAAGTTCTTGTAAATTAATTTTTTTCTAAACTTGCCAATAGCAAAGCCATGATGCGCCGTTGATTTGATTGGTCCGGATGAAATTTTGGGGAGAAAACTAGCCTAAATTAGAGGCCACGGCTTTGAGCTAAGCATTATTTTTTCTGTTGGGATAATACTTGGAAGAGTAGGATAAACCAAATAAAATGGTACAATAGTGTGTATGTTATAAATAGTGGTATATTTGGAAAAAAACATGTTTCCTGTTTGAAAAATCTTCAAAAGGAATGGTCGCCCCAGCCAATGAAATTACTTTATTCGTAGAAATTTTAGCGAGACTAATTTTAGCGTTTTAGGGAGTTCTCCCTATTTTCGCTAAAATAACTCTCGCTAAAACACACCAAATCGCCAGATTGCTAAAATTTAACTATTTAAATATACGCTAAAATAAGTCTCGCTAAAATTTCTACGATTAAAGTAGGGGTAGGGGGTAGAGTAACTTTTTTGGGGGGTATCTTCAGATCTTCTTCGCCTGGTGTTTTTTCTGTTCCATATAATGATAGAAGACATTTAAAAAATTTTTTTTTTAATTTTATGCATTTTTGACGAATTCCAGCCCAAAAAACTGCCTGGGGGGGCTTTTTTACCGAAAAATCAGCTTTTTTGAGGTTTATTCTTCATATCTCTTCCAAAACTTGCTCAAATTCAAGATGTAGTGTTTTTTATGAAAATTTTAAAACCTTGTGAGGCATTCTGGCGCAATTTTAAGGTTAGAAGTCCAAAAATTGGCCAAACCCCCCTGGGGGTACTGATTCGCACTACAAGGCAAAAATTGGAAAAAATGGCATTTTTGGGCCTTTCAGTCTGAAATATGTCAAAACTATTGCAATCTTATTTTTTTTTTCACTTGCTGTACTAAATTTTATGAAGAAACAACAAAAAAATATCATATTGGATTGAAAATTGTGCCTGTTGGAGCCCTAAACGAGCTGTTTTAAGCCAATTTTGGGTAGCAAAATGCTTTTTAAGGCCAATTTTGTAAGTTCATAAACTTTAAACTAATTGATTCACACCTCTGAAATTTTTAGAGATGGAAGTCTTCAAAAAAGTCTTTAAGCAAAATGAATTTCAATATTTTCACTTTTTTCAAAAAATCATAATGGCGTCTTCAAAAATCGCTTTTTAGCAAAAAAAATCATATTTATCAAAAAAAAGCATTTTTTAAGGCAAGCTTCTACAAATTGAGTTTAAATGCTGATTAAAATTTTTTTTGCAGTGATAGTACTCTGGAGATACTCCAGGGAAATCAAAATCATTTGGGTCTGGGATGCGTCTATGTCCCCCATTATGGAAATAAAATCCCTGCTAAGAGCCATTTTTCAGGCAAAAATCCAAATTTGGACTGAAAAAATCTCTAAAGCGACAATAGGCATGGGCCTGAATTTTCTTGCAGTGATAATATTCTGGTAATACTGCAGGAAAATCAAAGTCATCTGGGCTTGGGATTTGGGTATATCCACCATTTTGGAATTGAAATTCTTGCTAAAATGCAATATTTTTGCTTGTACGTTGCAATTTAGCCAGTTTTAGCACAAATTTCAATTCTATAATGGCAGATATACCCAAATCTTAAACCCAAATGATTTTGATTTTCCTGGAGTATTTCCAGAAGACTATCACTGCTAAAAGAATTTAGGTTCATGTCTATTGCCATTTTTAAGATTTTTCCAGTCAAAAATTGGAATTTTGATTGAAATTATTGCATTTTAGCAAGAATTTCTTTCCAAAATGGTGGATATACCCAAATCCCAAGCCCAGATGACTTTGATTTTCCTTCAGTATTACCAGAATACTATAACTGCAAGAAAATTCAGGCCCATGCCTATTGTCATTTTAGAGATTTTTTCAGTCCAAATTTGGATTTTTGCCTGAAAAATGGCTCTTAGCAGGGATTTTATTTCCATAATGGGGGACATAGACGCATCCCAGACCCAAATGATTTTGATTTCCCTGGAGTATCTCCAGAGTACTATCACTGTAAAAAAAATTTCAATCAACATTTAAACTCAATTTGTAGAAGCTTGCCTTAAAAAATGCTTTTTTTTTGATAAATAGGATTTTTTTGCTAAAAAGCGATTTTTGAAGACGCCATTATGATTTTTTGAAAAAAGTGAAAATATTGAAAATCATTTTGCTTAAAGACTTTATTGAAGACTTCCATCTCTGAAAATTTCAGAGGTGTGAATCAATTAGTTTAAAGTTTATGAACTTACAAAATTGGCCTTAAAAAGCATTTTCTACCCAAGATTGGCTTAAAACAGCTCGTTTAGGGCTCCAACAGGCACAATTTTCAATCCAATATGATTATTTTGTTGTTTTTTCATAAAATTTAGTACAGCGAGTGAGAAAAATAAGATTTGCAATAGTTTTGACATATTTACAGGCATGAAAAGGCCAGAAAATGCCATTTTTTCCAATTTTTGCCTGTAGTGCGAATCAGTACCCCCAGGGGGGTTCCGCCAATTTTGGACTTCTGACCTTAAAAATCGCGCAGAATGCCTCACAATAGGTTAAATTTTCATAAAAAAACACTAAATCTTGAATTTGAGCAAGTTTTGGAAGAGATATGAAGAATAAACCTTAAAAAAGCTGATTTTTCGGTAAAAAAGCCCCCCCCCCAGGCAGTTTTTTGGGCTGGAATTCGTCAAAAATGCATAAAATTTAAAAAAAATTTTTTTAAATGTCTTCTATCATTATATGGAACAGAAAAAACACCAGGCGAAGAAGATCTGAAGATACCGACTTTTACCCCCTACCCCTAATTAAAGTATGACAAAGTCCAAAAAATAATTTTCAGTTATAACACTGTGAAAATTTCTCCGATCTTGTTCAAATTTACACAGGAATTGTGTTTTAGTACACTTTACTGAATTCTCATAGTGATATGTTTGTAAAAAATCTGTGTCGGGTTTGAAAAATCAAAAGGAACGGTTGCAAGCCGCGATGACAGTTACATCAAAATGCCTCGAAAATGTTGATATGAAAATTGCGTAATCAGAGAACGTATGTCTCGCTCATTATAAAAAGGCCGATACAAACTTTCAATAATTGGATTGTAACATCGAGTTAAGTCTCTTTTGTTAAGTCACCAGGGGGTAAATAAAACAGACCTTGATACATTTATCGTTCGTTTCAACTTGACCATTCCTTTAAAACTCAGCGTCCCAAATATTTGGGGTAGGTAAAATATGTACAAAGAAATTCATACTTTTCCAACTTGGCAAATCTTTAAAAAACAAGCGAACAATAAAATATAATTACCCTTTCCAAATAAACCTCTTCGGTGGCGAGCGTAGTCTACTCTGACGTAATTGTAAAATTTATGTGATGGGAGTTTGACATAGTAATGTAATGTTGTTTGGGGAATTATGAAGTCCTCTGGAATTTCGATTGCATTTATTCAGGTTGATTTTTTATGACTTCTAATGGTACTTTTTCTAACGAGTTTGATTACTCTGTTCTCACACTTATGTCTTTTTTTTTCGCGTCCTTTTCCGTGATTACTTTTATTTAAATTTTTAAAGACAGGTAAGAAGGCATATTGATGTAACTGGATGAAATTACGACAAAGTCCAAAAACGATCATTTCAGCCATAAAACACTGCGAAAATTTCTCCAATCTTGTTTAAATTTAAAAAGGAATTGTGTTTTCGTATCCTTTACTGAATTCTCATAGCGATATGTTTGTAAAAAATCTGTGTCGGGTTTGAAAAATCAAAAGGAACGGTCGCCAGGCGCAATGAAATTACGACAAAGTCCAAAAAATAATTTTCAGTTATTATAACACTGTGAAAATTTCTCCGATCTTGTTCAAATTTATACAGGAATTGTGTTTTAGTACACTTTACTGAATTCTCATAGTGATATGTTTGTAAGAAATCTGTGTCGGATTTGAAAAATCAAAAGGAACGGTCGCAAGCCGTGATGAAATTACAACAAAGTCCAAAAACGATCATTTTCAGCCATAACACTGCAAAAATTTCTCCAATCTTGTTCTAATTTTCAAAGGAATTGTGTTTTAGTATCCTTTACTGAATTCTCATAGCGATATGTTTGTAAAAAATCTGTGTCAGGTTTGAAAAATCAAAAGGAACGGTCGCCAGCCGCGATGAAATTACGACAAAAGTCCAAAAACGATCATTTTCAGCCATAAAACTGTGAAAATTTCTCCATTCTTGTTCAAATTTACACAGGAATTGTGTTTTAGTATCCTTTATTGAATTCTCATAGTGATATGTTTGTAAAAAATATGTGTCGGGTTTGAAGAATCAAAAGGAACGGTCGCCAGTCAACAATAAAATGATCTAAAATGATGAATACAAAACAGGATCATTTTCAGCCATAAACATAACACCACAAAAACTACTCAGATCGTTTTCAAATTTTCACTGTAATGTAGTAATTTTAGTATTCTCTTTTAAATTCCAATGGATGTGTGTTTGAAAGTTTCATTGTCAAGTTACACCAACAGAATTTTAACAAATTTTATGGTTAGCCATATGCAAGATTTTTTAAGCACTCGATCAGCACACAGCAGACGATTCATGGCCAAAATTTCTCCAAAGTCTTTCCACATTGTTAGAGAGCCAGTATGCATCAAACTTCTCATAAATCATGTCCAAAACATCATGAATAATGATGAAAATTATCAATTTTTCACTGAGATTTGCTACACAGTCAACTAGTCCACTTTCGGCAGCCATCTTTTTCTTAAATACTTTCGGCCAATCAAATCACAGTATTATTTGAATCAGGTAATCCGTTTTTATTAAATCGGAATAGATCATCGGATTAGATAAACAAACAAAAAATGTCTTGAGCGTCGTCGTCGTCGGACGAGAGAGAATTTAAGGCTCCTAGGCCGGAGCAAATATAGTCTATAAATATACTCATCTTTTTCGCCATCCTTTGTTTACTTTCTATGAACTAATTACCGAAAGGTATATTGCCTTCAATCTTATAAAGTACCAAGTAGCAACAAAAGAGATATCGCATTTACTTTCTTTAGGCGCTAAAACGGGCGTCAGTCAGGGCGTACGGAAGGCGTTTTGACATCTGAACCTGAAGAAAGCCCGTTTTAACAAATATTTCCCTTTTGGAAAACGGGAAATATTTAAAAAGGTTGGAAAATTCTGATGTTATATTTTACACCCCCGTATCACTGACAAGACACCCGGTGGAAAAATGTCCAGAAAAGTATTTTCACTGAGAAAAATATAATTACTGTCGCCTCCAATGATAGGGAGAATACACACTAGAATTTTCTGAAGACCCCATTGGATTTTTTGAGAAGTAAGAAGATTTCACATCCTTTAGCCACCCCCTTCATGTTTGACTGGTAACTACGAACGGGACAAAATGTAAATTAAATTATGAAAAATGGCGAAAGTCAATTCAAATGCCATTGTCATATGTCGGATTGACTAAGAATCACAAAAAATTACTATGTAAAAGAAGCTGGTCACAAAGTATGAGCAATTTGGGTTATTCTATTGTTATTGTTGTTATTCGTTTCTTGAAGGGGTGTAAATGTGAAGGTATAAAAAAAGGCTAGCTCATTTTGCACATTTTTTTCCAAGACACGTACAAGTGACGAAGCCAAGACAATAACAATTTACAATTTATCACTTATCAATGTTGTTTACTACTTGAAAACTCATCATATAATGACGATATCAGCGTGGGAAGTAAAACAATTCAACTTTTATCAAGACAACAACAGGCCCAAAAATATTCACAAGCCTAATACAATCACTAGCTTCTCATAGGCCGTCCAAGAGCATTAATACACTATTTTTTGATAAGAACAATTTTATAAGAACAATTACATGTTTTTATAAGCATAACGCTTATAAGCATATGAAGGCTCAGATTTGCAGAATTCCTAAACATAACATGGGCATATATGTCAGCCTAAAATATTTTTCAAGTGGTCATTTTTATCTGTTTAAAAAGGTTTGGTAGAGGTCAAGTAAAAAATAAGACATTTCACGGATAGCTAATATTCCACTGCTTCCAGAATCTGAACAAATTTTTACAAAATTTCTGAAATTTCATTAAAAACTTGGCTCGGGGTGAATCATAAGCATGATTCTTAAGCCTATAATAAGCATAAACTATGCCTAGATGCTTTGAGAACTTAACCATACCCGAGCCTGACCAAGGGGCATACACTTGCTTATAAAAAAAGAAACATGTAGGCTCAAAATTTAAGTACAATGCTGAGCCTGAAATTTACTCAATTTCAAGCAATTTAGGGGTCAAAGTAGTAAAAATTGGGTGTAACGCCTAAAAAAAGCACGACTTCATCCTATTAGTGAGCAGGATAAGAACTAGCCAGGAAACCCTCAGCCTTCGCTGGCTCGAGAGGGCCGAGAGTTTCCTGCTAGATAAGAACAATTTGAGGCGAAAGTGCTAACAAAATATGAACAGCATCAAGAATCTACTGGTTCTTATAAAGAAAAAAAGAGTGTATCAGTGACGTTAGTGACGTGACCCAATAAGTTAGTTCACCCTCTACTTAGATAGATATAACCAGGGTTTGAGAAAAGTTTTATATAGCAGAACCTGTGAAATTTAGACAAACAAAACTTACTTGCATTGGGATGAAATTATCGAACATTCTCTTGACATCGTCTTCATTTGGATACCGTCCAAGATTTTCAAACCATCTTTTTCGGACACTTTCGTTTTGTGTGACGCGGCGAATATGCACCATTTTATGCGTACCCATGGGTTCGCGTGCTTCCTCTATTGTTACAGGGACACCTTCTTGTTTGAAAACTTCCATAAAAACGATGGCAGGAGAGTAAACACCGCAATCAAGCACTGTACCAGCCCAGTCTAAGACAACACCTTTGACCTTGCCTTGGTAGTGATGCTTAACACGATATTCAGACCTGCAGTTAGATAAAATTCTCCCTGAAATTGAAAATGAAAGATTCCAAAAAATCCGGATCATGCTGACATAAAAAAGACTGCTGGTTACGTCATTTTTGAAAGTTAAATCTGTACACAGTAATGAATACAAAATTTGGTTGCAGAAAATCACGAAAAATAAAACCGACAAAATAAAATTTCTTCGAAAATGACTTGGAAAAAGACTTGGAAAAAAATATGCTGGATTTCATATATATCGAACAATAATCATACCATCAATGCGTTCCATCTGTTTAACCATTTTATCTGTTCCAATCAGTTTTTCATTTTTTGCTTTATTGTCATGGTGTACGGTGGAAGAGTTCCTTGAAGTGATGGCTGCAGCCAGACAGCGGTTGTTGCGTACCAGGTTGCGTGCGAAAGATGTTAAGAGCATGTTGATGTGTGTGTTGTTGTTGTGAAGCTGCAGCGAGTATCATCAAAGATGTTATTAAAAAGCCTTCACATGTCTGCTTTAGATGGAATAACAAACGACTTTTTTTGATGGTGTGTGACTGATGCTCTTCCACACAGAGACTCTTCTTGCTTAACTTCTTGCAGTAAAAATTCTTGTATCCATAGCAACGTACTTGAAAAGGTTATTTGACGTTAGATAGTATTGATGATCAAGTTACAAACAAAACAATGTGTTGGATGTAACCTTTGATTTTACTGAAAACATTAAAGTAATAAAAACAGGTTTCGTTTAAAAGAAAACAAAATTCACTAGCTCGGTCGGCGGGAAAGGGGGGAAATATATTAAAGTTACAAAACTTTTGGTTTTTCTTCATCCGAAGTTTCCCCTCTCTCCAAAGTTATACCCATCTGCTTCGAAAATTTTCTGATATGATTCTCTGACGTGTGAAAAAAGATTATTTTCAAAATCCTCAACTCTCTTCCATTTCGTAAAAGTCTTTCTCAGTTTTCATTTAATATTTTGGGATATACGAGAAAACCAAATTCCCGAAGGAACATTTTCCGTTAAGAAGTTATATATATTGAATAAAACAAGAAATATTTTTAGTAAATTATATTTTTACACGACTTGGAAAAATAGTGCATCGCCAAACGACATTGTGCTGGTTATATTATATTTTGTGCTTCAATATGCAAAAAAATCAAAATTTTGCTGCTCTTTCAAAGTTAAGATTTTTCAAAAGATTCGAACAGACAAAGAGGTTATAATAGCACAAACAATTGTATAAATTATTGACCGTAACACAAAATCAAACTATATACAACTTAAAATCCGTTGAAAATTACCATAAAAATAAAAAGCAAAAATAAAACACGTTTAGGTATATAATTGATAATACTAATTTTTTTCAAAAGAAAACTCAAAAAATAGGGAAATTATAGGCTAAAGAAAATACAGTTTTGGCCACTGGGATAGTTGAGTAATAAAATTCTTTCATAGTCAAATCTGAAAAAAACTCTTTGTCAAACTCAATCGCAAAGAGTTTAATTAAAAGCCAACCCGATGAGCCAAGATTTGCCTAATTTTCATTATGGTTATCAGTCTTGTCAAGGCATGAAGCTAATATCGGAACTTTACAAGGATACTAAGAAGGGTTCATAGCTCTAAAATAAGACTGGGTGTCCATTCGAAAGCAGTGAAAAATATATAGCAAGACTTAAATAGCGTAATCATCTCGTAATATATATGTAACATCATAATAAGTTACGTAATGCATAAGATATAATACTGTTGTCATAAATTACTACCATAAAATTATATCAAGAAGAATTATGATAAATATTTTGATAAGAGTATAAATGATAGAATAAGCAGGCTATCGACACAACAAAACAAAACCTTTGAAAACTAGAAGTAAAGTGGCTCTGAATTCCGTGAACGGCTTACAGATATGAGCCGAATTTTGAAACCCTTCCAGAGCGTTTGCATGGAAATTTCCGTTTGACAAAATTAGCGTGACTAATTCTATTTTTTGCTGGTCTTGTATCATTGCTTGAAAATAAGTGTTCAAGAGAAAAGTAGAATAATTTAAAGAATACTCTAAAATATTATTAAAGATTGGAAAATAACCTAATTGAAATATTAATCTCGTTAAAAATCATCACCGGTCTAAAAATTCTCGTCCTTTAAAAAGCAAAACAAAAGCAAAACATTAAGGATATACCTCTTCCAATCAACTTGTTCACTTGGTTTTGACAAACCTTGTCTCGGCGAATCTATTGGCAAACCTGGTCTTGTTGAATCTAATTGCTCAACATGTATTCTCTCATCTCGTTCATAGATTCGCAAACCAAGTTGGCGAACATTTCAGAATTCTAAAAAAAGGTAAATAGATCTTATCGGGTTTTTTATTTTCCTAAAAAAGCGATGCATTGTGGGATTGTTTCGGAAGTATTTACAATGGAATTCCCTCGAGGAATCTCTAAGAGATTTCTATTGTAATACTGCTGAACCAATCCCACAATGTATCGCTTTTTAAAAAAAAATACACATCTATTGTGTCAAGCAGTCATAAGGTTGAGGTAAATGGGTATACGAAAAACTTTTCAAAGGAAAGAGTAATGCAAAGCGTACATATCTTTTTTATTTCCTAACTATAATGGTAGTCTAGGACGCTAGAGTAGCCTGCGTGTTGACTAACGTCAACTTTGTCAAATTTCAGTTCCATGGGCAGAACAAAGGAAAATAAATGAAGATGGAAACATAGCCATTTATAAACAAAATAGCTGTTGGCTGGAAGTTTAAAATACATGTGGCTGATGTTTTGATGTTGTTTTTAGAACGTTAGGGTTTATTTCGAGATAAAACAGAGTATGAAATCAACTTTCGATCATGAATGGAGAAGTACTTACAGTATGAGGACAACTATTTTTGCAAGAGATGTGAATGGAAATCAGATCTTCACCAGTGATGATGTATGAAAGACCATACCCCTTCTCTGCGACCTGTTTGTTCAAAATCAAAATAAACACTAATTATAGCAACAATAATATTGAAGCAGATGACATATTTAGTTGATATTTTTAGATGCTTAGTCCAGTCTTTAATTTTGGACTTTTAAGACAGTCTTTTTTTAGATGCTTAGTCCAGTCTTTAATTTTGGACTTTTAAGACAGTCTTTTTTTCATTTAGAAAAAGGTCCATTAAACGGATCTGTTGAACAGTTGTAAACTCTCTATCGTAAATTTGTGATATTTACTTTCAGATGCAAGATTGAATGACAAAACAGAGAGCATGGAATTGAATAATTCTATTTCATTCATTATTTCATTGTCGAAAGGAACCATGGGTAGGACAAATGTGCTCCGAAACGACTTTCCGCTGATCTGATTCTTGCATCTCACCAACGGGAAGTCGTTATTAAAGGTTTTCTACGGGAATAAAAGAAGCTTGTTTTAGGCAGTGTCTTCATGCTGAGTAAGATAAATTAAAGCTACTTTTTTACACAACGATATCCTGCAAACAAGTGAAAGATCGAAAGTTGTTTCGAGATGCGACCTCACATTCTATTGCTTTTGTAAACAAAAAAATAGCAAAGTTGATTTCGAGCAAATTTACAATCGAATATTTTTATTATAAGATAGAAGATGTTCTATTTATTATAAACATAAAAATATTCGAATTCAAAATGTTTTTCTAATCTTGTCGCACATGTTTTTACTACATCAGCATCATCAGACCTTTCAATCAAAACAAAACCTTTAAGGCACAACAAGTCTTGATTACCGATGATTTATTTCGACCTTGAGAAAGACTATTGATAAAAAATATTTGCTGGAATTTTACTTACAGGACCGAAGCCACCTCCGGCGCAAACACGGTTGGGATATTTCTGTAAGTTCAGTCTCATAGTTTGGTTAACAGCAGTCTGAAAAAAAAGACAGAATGATTTGATTACTCGTTGGATTGAAGGTAAGGCTGGAAATTATAATTAATGTGTGAAGTTAATCCGATTATAAGTTTAATCCTTAGATTGTTGGCTGTGTACAGTATTTAGCGTATGGCAACAGACGCCCTACATTCCAGTGGTGCCGAAAGTTACACCAAGTTTTAAAGGAGCTTGAAAAAAAAAGAGACTGGTACAAGATAAATAACATCTGACATGTAAATACCTGACTTGTCGACAACACCCATGGTTCGGACAAAACCTATAAAAAAGAGAAGAAACTTTAGTAACCATTTGGATTTCTATTAGATCTTTTATTGAAAAAAATGAAAAACTGAAAAAAAACAAAGTAAAAGTAAGGATATTGATAAGGAAGGGAATTTGTAGATACGTACTGTTTTGAGGAAAGGTACTTCTAGTTTGAGGTACTGTGAGACGACGTAAAGAGCGAACAAATGTCGATCAACTCCTTGTCCAGTCATAGCGTTTCTACAAGTATCGATGTGATGACCGCAAGCTTTCTTCAACAAATCACGTTTCTCCTCCACCTGTCAATCAATGAAGTATTGCGTTTGCAAGATGATTTTCTCTTTGAAAAAGTCTTTCAAAATTTTTCAAATGATAAAACATTTCAGGTTTTAGGGAAATATTCACTGTTCGAAAATTCCGTTCCCGAAAATCCTACATTCTGGTGTTTTCAATTTACAATCTAAGAGTATTA
Source organism: Clytia hemisphaerica (assembly GCF_902728285.1). Classification (NCBI taxonomy): domain Eukaryota; kingdom Metazoa; phylum Cnidaria; class Hydrozoa; order Leptothecata; family Clytiidae; genus Clytia; species Clytia hemisphaerica. The sequence goes on from NW_027104364.1 coordinate 535,180, forward strand.
TGCGAAATTCAACCACAAAAAAACAGATGAGAAGTTTTTATAATGATTTAATATTTGGTCATTTGAAGTAATAAAAATGACGCGTTCTTTAAAACAAGTAACAATATTATTTTATTACTGGTTAACGACCAATCAAATCAAATAAGAGCTTGTAAAAACTCAATCTCGTCCCCAAAAAACTTACAGAGAGGTCAGGGTCCACAGCAGCTTTGACGAATTCAGTAGATGGAATGGAGCAAGATCTGACTGTCTCCGTTCGTCCTTCCCTGCAAAGTAAGGAGGAGGTTGTCTATTTGGTGCCCTTATTTAATTGGCTTCCATTTTACAATTCACGCAAGACGGAGTCAAGATTGGCAATCTCAACTCTACAGAAAAGTAGCAATAATGTTTTTGAAGTGAAGGTTAAAGGGATTCCATTTGTGTAAAAGGCATGATGGGGATACCTCAAAGCTTCAAAGGACAAATGACTTCATAATACAGGGGAAACAAAATTTCTTATCCTATTTTCACGATGTGAGAACCGAATTTTACCTGAAAAGTCTTGTCATGGCTGATTCGTAGGTCAAACAAACCTTCTTTGTGCTCTATGAAGCGAAATCAAACAACAAGTTATTGAGAAGTTAAGATTGCACTGTAACTTCTTCTAACTATGGAATAATATTTCCCAAATTAAGAAAAGAATTTGTAATGCTCAATAAAAATACCTTGTAATAAGCCAATTGGAAAGCCATTTGGATGAAAGCATCAGGGCTGAAAAGTATAATGAAGATCAAAAGAAGTTAATAGGAAAGAATTTAAATTTTATTAATCAGATCCTCTCTAGGTAAATATTTTAAAAGTTAACAAGTTGCAGACATGTATCAAAAGGATAAAAGAATTTAATTTCGCTGTTAACTGTAGAAGAAAGCTTATCCCTAGGATTTTAAATACCCCTGAATTTTCATTGAGGCAAAACCTTTTTCCGGGCATGACTTTTTGACACATCAGGTGAGCGGAGAGTTTTCAGTGTAAAAATAATGTGTCAATAACAAAGTTTTTTCAATATTAAAGGAAAAGGATTGTTTTGTATTGTACCTGACTTTCATTTTCTTGATATCTCCTTTGCCTAGGGAATAAAAAAGTGAAGATTACGTTATAATAATGGACCAAGAAACCACCAGCAACAAACAAACAACATATCCTCCGGACATTTATGAGAAAGGGCCACGTTTATTTTTGACTGGATACCGCCAGTAGGAAGCTTAAAGCGCTGCGACAAATGCACCATTTGAAAGCGCTAAAAGAGCCGGTTCAATAGGGCGTAGATATCTCCAATTGTGGTCGGCAATTTGTCAGAATGGCCCCTAAAATTTTATTTCAGCCTCGAGGAAAGGCGGGAAAATCAAACATAGATCTGAACGAAATGTTTAGAATATGTTACTGCTTAGCTGGGAGACCCGACTTCTCTGTCTATGTGGTTTCAAAAAAATATCTAAGTATAGACAGTAGTAGCCGGGAATTATACAAGATGCAAGAATTAATCGCAGAATTTGATTGGCTAATATCTTATTGTTATGATTTGATAAACAAAAATATGACGTCAAACAGCTCTATTGTTTCAAGAAGTGGCGCAAGCTTTTGAATTGTTTTGAAAAAATAACAGTTTTTTCTTTTGTGATTTGAAGTGATTTGAATCGAGTCAATAATTCCATACTCAGACTAGTTACTGCTCTGATGATTTTTCTAAGCTTCAATATTTATAACCAGAACGGAAATCCCAGTTAGAAATTTCAGATGGACGAATTTCCGTACACAGATGAAAAGATAGCTGATCAAAAAATTCTGTACGAGAGACCGCAAGATAATTTAGCATTTCCATATTTGTTTCACTGACCAGAAATGAGCCGTTAAAAATATATTCGTTTATCTTAAAATCATGATTGTCTTGGCTGACGAATTGTAGGAGGGGCCATTTAAGGTTGTTTTAGATATTTTGACCTAAATAACTTTTGGTCATTATGATGTAGTTGAATCAGAGGTAGATATTTAGAGCAGGGAGTAATTACGCTCAGCATGTTGTTAAATAAATTGTCAATCATCTTAACCACATTCGCGGATCATTCACAGGGGAGGGGATTCAACCCATGTAAATTCAAAAATGACCGAAAGAAAAAAATCTGGGAAGAAAAAGAAATTCTTTCTTTTTTCATTTGTTCTTACATATTTAAATAATATCAGTATAGTGACGTCACAAGAATGCAGGCTTCAGCGCAGATGACGTTAACCACGACAAGAGTCACGCTGTATAGTATGTCAAACAAAACGACATGACATTCAATTGCTTCAATACTTTGGCATGATAGGTTCATGTGAATCTAGCATCTCTTCAATGAAATAGAATTCAGGCTAAATAATTTCAGCGGAAGAAAGGCTAGTCAGTTGCACAAGAGTTCGAGGTAACGAATCATTTTCGATTCATATTTATTTGATTTTGACGAGTTTTGATTATCGTTATTCCATGCAAACGGGTGTGAAAGATAGAATGCAGCAAGTGTGAAAATGCACTGTGAAAAAAAAACATAAGAATTGCAACAGAAAATCAAACATTCGATTGGATAGGTATAAAGTAATTTCAGTTGAGTGAAATATAACGAAAGAAGACTAACTGACAGCATATACAGTGACTGTTATTCATAAAACTTTCATTACATTGAAAGAAAGTATTCAGCCTATAGTGAGGGGGTCTATTTAAAGAATGTAAAGTTTGATTCAGCATTGAAAAAGAAAAATGAAAAGATCACTGATATATAAGGAGACGATTTCTTCATTCATTTTCGCAGATTTTCTTTCATTTTTTTGTTGATTGCAAACGGAGTGTGAAGTCAAGAAGAAATTATTTGAGCAAGGATTAGATGATGCGTAGAAAAAGTAAAGAGAAAATTGAGTTGATTATTCGACCTGAGAGTGATGATAACAATAATAACAATGTGAACATACAAGAGACACACAATGACTCGTTCAGGAAAACAAAGAAAAAGAAGAAGAGACGAAATAAAAAGGAGAATGGAAACAAGTTGAAGAATAAAGTAGTGATGTTACCAAAGAAACGAAAAGAATCCACGTTACAAACCATTATAGAAGAAGATGAGCTTGAAGATTTAAACAATAATTCACTTTCCAATGAGAAGAGAAAAAAACGTAAAAAACGTAGACGCTTTTTCATTATCATAAGGCGGTTTTTCACTAGGCGGAAAGCCAAGGATCAAATAGACGCTAGACAGGTATTACAAAATGAGCAATGGCACGCAGGCTGGGATTTCTTGTTACGTTCGACGAATCGTACTGATGAGGAGAGAGAAAAACCTGTCGTTGTTTGCACGGACTATGATACGGTGGATAGCGTAACCAGTGTCAGCCGGGCGGAAGATGACGAACTCTTACATCAATATCGTAAACGACCGCGAAGGAATGCAGTATGTGAAGCTACGGGCATTGAAAGGACGGGATTAAAACGCGTTCTAACTTATTATTGTCATATGGTGTTTGTTAATAAATATGGATTGGGATGAGTTGATAAGTTTCTTACTGCAATCAAAAGGAAAGTTGTACGAGAGGTGGGGGAATTCAAGATAAGACAAAATATACGATTTGAGAAATTTCGGGATGTACATTTCTGGTCTACGAGATCTTGTTACAATTCTATTAATAGAAGCAATTCAGTCATGGAAGTAAAGAATGAATCGCGACCATAAATAGATATCTAAATGACATCCACTATGCAAAACTTCATTCATAATGAAAGGTTTCGGCTGTTCAATTCAATACTTTATTCGACCTTTCACCTCAGCGGGCGAGACTGATTAAATTGTAATTTTGAGTAAACGTTCAAACATTGATTATGATGAGAAACATTAGGTGATTCTTTTTTTGAAAAAAATGTTTTAGTGTTTTATATACATTTATATTATATTTTATGAATTATCAGATATCGTAACACGTATATACCTGTGTCCTTCCTTTTGTTTTTCTTAGGTCTAACTAGACTTGGCATATCCTTCCATGTTATTGATTCATTTGTGTCGACTATTGAACTCTGTTAACCCCAATTTATCAAGCTTATTCGTTTCAGCAATTTATACTTTTTCAGAGTTTTTGATTTTTCTAAAAAAGCGATGCATTGTGGGATTGTTTCGGGAAATAGAATTCCCTCGAGGAATTCCTAAGAGATTTTGATTTTAATACTCCCGAAACAATCCCACAATGCATCGCTTTTTTAGAAAAATCAAAAACTCTGATAGGTCTATTGTACCATGACAGTGAGCCCTCCTATCCTTTTAATATCTACAGTTTGACCTAAGAGAATAGGAAATGACAGCAGATCTAAATTATAGTTACTGATCAAAATAATCACATGAAAAAGGAAAAATCAATTTTGTTCTCTCATACAGTCATTATATTCAGGACTATTAAACTAGTATGACCAAATTAATAATTTGCCTAAGTGAAACCCCCTTCCCATCAATTGAGAAAACTAATCCCACTTACCGAATGTGGTGAAAATCTTGATATATAGATCCATGTCGTCAATAGATTTATGAACTTTCGTCTTCACTTCCTCAATCGTTGTCAACACCTAACGAATTCGTAAAAATCAAATCATTTTGCAATCTAAGCATCAAGTTGAGCAACAGGTGTCCAACCAGGGTAGGGAGTTTGTTCTTTCTTCATGATTCTCGAAAGGAATTTTAAAGATAAACCCCTACAATTAAAATAATTACGCCCATTTAAAAATTTTAACTCACAAAAATATATCTAATAAAGAAGTGGTGAGTAGAGTAGACACAAACGAGAAAGCTGACATTTATAAAAACAACCATTGATGAAGATTACCTCCTTTGGTAGATCCCAGTTGAGTTTTCTTGGCAAGGGCCAATCAAAACGCGCCTTTCCAACACAGTCACCGTTTTCATTGTATCTTAAAAGTGAGAAGAATATTTTTTGATAGAATATTAAACCAGCCAAACTTAGATCAGCACTTCCAGAAGAATGTTTAGAAAAGTTGGCACTAAAACAACACTAAAAGTGACAGTTTAAAAAAGCAGCTATCCATTGGCGGTTTGACATCTTCTCCCGAGACAAAAACGTTTTAACAAAGGTCAAACTCACCCATAATTGTCATCTTCTTCCACGTGAATCCACTCCCACATTTGAGCCAAAATTGGTGCATCTGCCCTGAAAATTGGAACAACACGAAGGTTGTAGCATTACTTGATCAATTATTTCTCTTTTCTATGATGATATGAGCCCTTCCCACTGGGAATGGGTCCTACTCCTTACGAAGTAGGAATTCCTCCTCTTTTAATTTAGAACGCTTAGCGCTGCCCAGACACCGCTGGTTATGTGCACGCAAGACACAGATACCATGATGCATAGTGATGACACTTTTTTCTATCGATCACCTTATTAAGCAGTATTAGAGGGCAAACTTGTGTCATTTCTTTTTAAAATGAATGGTAAAGGTTCAGTTATTGAAAATGATTCACAAGTTTTCACAATCAAACTCACCACGTGTGTTCAGCATTAAATCCAGCCTAGAAAGAAAATTGTTCGCTTTTTAAGTATCCGACAAAAAAGTTTGTGATAAATATTGTATTAATTTTATAAAACAAATTCTATTTCCAAATTCACTCATATCTTCCTGACCTTTGATAAGCATTAATATGAAAAGAAGAGACATAAAGACAAAGAACCCACAGAAAAATATTCCAAAGTTTATTCCTGATTTTATAGGAACCTTTTGATGAAAATCGTTTTTCAAGAGTGGAAGTACTGTTGTGGAAATTTTACCTGTCCATTATTTTTTATGACTAAGCAGAAACTTTTATCGAACCATCTATCATATCCTTTTCCATGAATCATCGAGCGACCGAAATCATTCAGTTTCTGCTGAGTCTCCTGTGAAAAAAAACAGCTCCAATCTTGAATCAAATCAGTTCGAACCATAGTCAAAAAGTATGATATTTCTGGACATATATGAGATACAACCAGGGAAAAATTAGTATAATAGCCGCATTCTTTTTCACTGTTCAACATATGAGATACAACCAGGTTATGATGACTCTCTTCAAAAGTGAATGAAAGAATTCTCAAAAAGTCAACTTTTTATTCAGTTTTGAGTAAGAGTATAAGCTATTCAAAGCTTATTCATGAATCATAAAATTTTCTCATCATATATTTTCGATTGGGACTAAAAAATAATGGCACTTACTTGATCATCCATCCATTTTGTGTAGATATCTTTTTCATCATCCAAACTGACAAAGAATGCAGCCTAGCACGTGGTCAAAAGAAAATATAAATTAGGTATACAGTCGAGGTAGTGTGTGACCAGGGGTACAAAGCGGTACGAGGAGTGAAGCTACTGATTAAAAATCTCTCTAAGGGTTTGACGAAATATAATTCATTCTTTGAAACAGTTTGAAATCACGAATATCAATTTTGGAAAATAAACAAACTTGAAGCAAATCTTTGAGCAGATTGATTGAAAAAGGTTCCGGTGGTATTTTAGTAGCTTTTTGTACCTTTTCTATTATATCTAATGATTCTTTGTTAATCCCTGTAGCAAAATGTTTTGTCCTTGTTTCTGCCCAGACTCCTCTATCAGCAGCTGTTAAATATCCAAGAACGTCTTCTCCTTTGTTTGGTTGCGTTCCATTGTATTCAATAATTTGCTTCAATTTCCTATGCAAATATAAAGTGACATTAAAAGGAATGTGCTTCATTAAGTGTATGTTTGCCTAAAATAAATAAATCATGCATGAACATGTAAAATGACACTTTCTTATTTGTTTTTATTTATATAATAAAGCTGTGCAAACTATTGACATCGCAAACAAACTTAGCATAAGCCAGATAAATTTTATCAAGTTTGATGAAAAGGAAGTTATATAAGGAGTGAATGTAAGGCACTTACATTTGAATGTCAATGGGTTGAATCAAGTCACCACCAAAGATAACAGTCACTTTGAAAAAGCATCCCTTATGAAAGACGACCACGTAACTTGACTCTGGTACTGTGACTATTACATCTGCAATGAAGACAAATGCATAAGATCTCATAAGATGGAGTCTATACCATCATCACAATTATCTTGTAAATTTCTTTTAAACACTAAGCATGACAATTTAAAATATTAAAAACGCATAGGCTACGTCATATCTTCCTCCGTTTGAGCGTAAAACTCCTACTCTTCGGGATATGAGCACTGCTCTTGTTTTGAATATTGAAATTCTCTGGATACATCGCATGCGCACTGAGGTTTTAATGAAACAATAGAGAGTTTCGAAACCTAAGCCAATCAGCTGTGTTTTAAACATTCTTTTATTTGAAATCTCTATTGATAAACATCTTTTGTAAAAGTTGTCTATTATGTTTAAACCTATTAATAAGTAATTCCTGGTGGGGGTTACTAGTGGCCGCCTATAGCAGTGCCTATAGACCAAGAGTAAGGCCTAAAAGCCTGGAGCTGTCTATTGTGTAGACTAGAAACGCAAGGCAAAATGAAACCTTTGGTGTTGCCTTTATTTTGATAATAAGAGAAAATTGTTACAATTGTGACAAGAATTATTCAAAAAGCTTTCTAGGTCAACTTAATCTATTTATATTTTGTACACAAAAGGAAAGTTTTATATTACCTTCTTCCTTGCCAGGGATTCTAGTGGAGTTGAAGTTCCGTAAATATTGTGACGAGCAAAGAGGATAAACATAGAATAATTTCAACTGAAACAAGAAAAGATGGTACAATCAGCAAGAAAGACTCTAAAATATTGTTGAAATAGTTTTAAGAAACAACATACGATTCATTAAAAGATTTTTGTTTAATAACATTCAAACCCAATCAGACCAAAATCATTTCATGTTCGTTTAAGTCTGGTCCTTGTGAAATTTCTGACCAAAATAATTTTTCTTCAATTATTCATTTTAGTATAACCATTGAACTCTGCTCCTTGTGAAATTTCAATAATACAATATAGCCTTTGAAGTGAAAATCATCAGTGTCTAACACTATTTTTCTGTCCTAGAATTTTCATTATATACATACTGGCTTCAACAAATGTTTATCGATTTGTTTTCTGTATCTGAATAAACAGTGAATCAAAGTTGCAGCTCTTGCTGCTTGGTTGTGTGACTTAGCACCATAAAGTGGACCCTAAAACGCAATACAATATGAAGACAGATTTTATTTCATTGTGTTTTTTCTTCTTTCTTCTTGTAAAATCTCTTTCAAAGATTGAACCTACATAGTTGGTATTTCATGCATATTAAGTGATGTCAGAGACTCATGGCAGAGAGTTATGAGAGCCATGCACCATTTGATAGTACTAATAGAGACTGTTCAATTAATTGGTGCTGATTTTGGTGCAGTTTAACTTGGAAAGGCAAAAAAGAGAGAAAAAGATGTGTCAATTTCCTCACCACCGCATAATAATTGCTATTCAGCATTAATGAAGCTCTTGATCGTAAATAAACAAATCTCTCCCACCAGTCACTGACCTGTAAGGAATAAAAACTTAATGTTAATATGATGGCAACTTAAAAAAATAGAAAACAACTTATTTTCAATATTGATTTAATATTTTTGTCAATCTTGAATAAAAAATAAGACTACTCACATAATTTGGTGACCAAAAATATTTCAATTTCAAATAACGTTGTAACTTTGGACCAACACCACTCTAAGAAATAAAAACAGCTGGTATAATCATACCCTGAAACACCCTTGGGTCATTCCTGAAAAATTTGAGGAATCGCGGCAATGTCCTGAAAACAAATTTTATTACTGTCCAAGTTCATGATAATAGATAATATTATGTCTTACTTTGAATTCTTTTGTTAGCTTGACAACATTTTCATACTCTTCATCACTCATGAAAGGGCGGACTGTATCTAAATGCTAAACAGATTATGAAAAACATGTGACTTGAGTTAAATATGACATGTGGCTCTTCAAGTGATTTTAAATACTTGCAAATCAGACTGTTTTGAAGGCATTTAAATGATGAATAGTGAAAATTATCAAAGATCCCTAGGAGTTTATCAAGGTGCCATTTTAATGCATCTATTTCACCATTTCTCATTAGACCAGATCTTTTAAAAGCCTATTCCAATATCATTGCTACTAGCAAACAAATGGACCGGTAAAATGAGCAGTCAGGACCAGTTGAGAGCATCAAGGTCAAAATCAGATTTTTTATGGTTTGAAGGCTGCTCTTTGAAAGAAACCTGAAATGCCAAAATTGTAAATTTGATCTCAAGAAGAGTCTAATTTCCATGTACTTAAGATCACTTGGGGAGCCACATACTGTAGTCTCCAAAAATCAGATGAATTCAAAAAATTCGACTAGATTTTTAGAGCATTGCTAGCTCTTGAAAAAGAAGTACCATTTAGCACATAGCGCCAGCCTGGTTTTAGGTCCCAGGCAAAAATTAGGTCCCCCCTGAGTTTTAGGTCCCCCCTGAGTTTTAAGTCCCCCCAAAGATTCATGAATTTTTTGTTAGCCCCCAGGACTTTTGACCCTGGACACTTTCAAAAAATTGATCCAGTAAAAAAGGGTTTTCCAATGTAAATTGCGTTCAGTTCTAAGTTAAAGATAAAATATTTTGCACACTTTCCAGCACTTTCAATAAAAATATTTTTCAGATTTATGAGTTTCAATTTGAGTAATTGAAGCCAACTATTAAGCTGAATTATTTTAGCCCCCACGTTAAGTGATGAGATTTTAGCTCCCCCCAAGTACATAGGTCCCCCAAAAAAAGCGGTGTACTTCCAGCCCCCTCCTTTTTTGAGAAAAATTTAGGGTGTACCCCCCCCCAACCAGCAGGGGGGCTGACGCTATGTAGTATATGGCTGAAACAATTAAGTGAATTTAGAAAATAAATTCATTAATTTCCATTTCAAGAGCTAAGGTTTCAGTCTCATAAAATAAAAAAATGTGTACACCTTTTTTCTGATTTTTTGTCAAAAAATTTTTTTTCAGTCAAAGTGGAAGAAAAGTTACTGGATTTCATTTTGGTAAAATCGCGATCTTAAAATCTTTTTTTGATCCAGAGTTACAACCATTTAAATTTCAAAACAAAGTTCGTCTTATGATGGATTATTTACTCAAATAATTGTCTCTTTCGGAAACAACAAAGACAAAAGAGAGAATTCAGCTGATGTTTATTCTCACCTCTATTGAACAGTAATATTTTTGACACATTTCACTGATTACTCAAATAAACAGCAATCATCTCGTTAAAAATTTCAAATTGATGTAGAAAAAAACGAAATTTTACCACACCATACTACTTTTAACGAAGTTAAAGTCACCCATAGCATTTAGATATCGACTTCATTCTTTTTTTATGAGATTCCTAAAAGATCAAACTTAAAAAGTGTCTTAGGATTTTATTTCTAACCGAGTTGTTTTTCGTCAATTTGCAGATAACTGAAAAAATCACATTTAAATTTACTTTTTTATCGATATTTTTACAGAATTTAAGATTTAAAGAGTTAAAGTCAATTCCAAAAAAAATCCCAAGACACTTTTTTAGTACAATCTATTGGGAACATAGTATCGAAATTATTTTTTCAAAATTCAAAAGCTATGGGTGACTTTAACTTCTTTAAGAAAGGTAAGGTTAAAATTCTTAAGATTTTAATTATATCCTGCCCAGTTTTTTAAATTCAGCTGAAACTTTTACCATTAGAAAGAGAATATTATTGGCTTTCAGAAAATATATACTTTTGGGCATACCGGATAAGTGGGATGGGGGAACCCGGGAACCTAAAGTGGGAACCTAAATGAACACCTGAAAAGTGGGACGGGGGAACCTAAGTGGGAACCTAAATGAACACCTGAAAGTGGGATGGGGAACCTAAGTGGGAACCTAAATGAACACCTGAAAAGTGGGATGGGGGAACCTAAGTGGGAACCTAAATGAACACCTGAAAAGTGGGATGGGGGAACCTAAGTGGGAACCTAAATGAACACCTGAAAAGTGGGATGGGGGAACCTAAGTGGGAACCTAAATGAACACCGGAAAAGTGGGATGGGGGAACCTAAAGTGGGAACCTAAATTTTTATTTTTATTATTTTTTTTTTTTTTATAGCAATATTATTTCGCAGGTCTATTGACCTCTATGAAACAGAACTTTTGATTTTACATTTTATAAAGTTTTTTCTCCCTTTCTTTTATCAAACGCTCTTTGAAGACTTGTAAGGATGGTGCTTCAACAATATCTTCTTCTAGATCATTCCAAGGTTTCACACTTCTGTGAAAAAGAGAGTTGCTTTGGTAGCCTCTCATACCGTCATTAGCAAAGTTCCTTTGAAGCTCGTAATCATGCTGACGTCGTGGTCGTGTTCGAGGAGTAAATTTCTCTGATCTTATAGACTCGTCTTAAATGTGGAGGTTCTTGAAAACTTCCACCATATCACCAACTTGCCGCCTGGTCTTTAGGCTAGGTAGATTGATGAGTCGTAGCCGATCTTCGTATGAGTAGTTTCTATAGCAACTAACTAGCCTTGTAGCTCTTCGTTGGACGCCCTCAATTGCTTTGATATGTTTGATTAGCCTTGGAGACCATACTACATGTGCATATTCCAAAATGGGGTCTGACAAATGCAATGAAAAGCGTTCGAAACATATCTGGTGAGAGAAATTCGAAGCTCCTGCTAATCAAGCCAACGATAGAGTTAGCTTTCTTGATTTTACTGAATATAATGGGCTTCAAAGGTCAGGTCACTATCGATTATCACTCCTAGATCTTTTTCTTGGTCAACTTGTTCTAGAACAGATCCTGCTATGGTATAGGGATGGACATATTTGATGTTCCAAAATTTACCCAGTGTTAAAACATGACACTTGTTCGGATGAAATTCTAAAAGCCAGTCCTTTGACCAAATTTTAAACCCTTAGAGTGAACTTATTCTCATTTTTGCTCGTTTCCACCCTTACAGTGTACTTTGGGAAGCTTGGTGCTTGGAAAAAAGGGCCGCACGTACGGTAGGTCGTTTACCTTGAGTGCCCCCCCCCCGTGGATCTATGCCTATGTGTATTGAAACGTGGCAAGCCGTGCAATATGTTATATTTTACTATCAAACATTTTTAATTAATGAAGTGTATTCACACGCTGTACTGTTTGGTCGGTACAGAAAGCAAAACGAGCTAGAATCCGTTAAATGCTAAGCGATCCTAGACTGGAGTCGTTTATAATGCATGTAATACTAATAATAAACACAAATAATGATACGGGATTTAGTTCGTATAAACGACTGGAAGAATCCGGTGTTCCAGCCTTATAGAAACCGGGGCTAGCTACTACGCAGAAACTTGCGTAGCGAGAAAACAATTTATCAAGCAACAACAAACTCTCAAAATAGAATCAACTCAAATGAAAAACTTTTAACACACAAATCCACACACATTTTATTTTCAAGAATTCTTTTTGAGCAGGAAAAAATTTTAATTGCGATATTGACACTTTTTGTTTGTTTGGAGTTAGTGCACAAAGGTTTCTAGACGACTAAAATTTACTTTTTTGCTTTATTTCTAATATGTCTGAATTAGTCGTCTAGCTTGCTAGACTAAAGCGACCCCAGCCCTGACCCGAAAATTGGAGCTGCTAATAAAAAACAATGTGTATTGCATCAAGAGTGAACAAAAACTAGATCGTAAATAATGTTTTACTAGATTCTGTATTCAAGCAAATTAGATCCGTGCAAAAGAAAGAAGAGGCTCTAAGTTATCCATCGAGCTAGGAACGAACTTCTAATTTCCTTCAGATTTGAAGATATGCGTTTAGTTTAAAGTTTAAATCAATTAAGTCAATTAAGTCATTTACTAAAAAGCCTTTCAAAAAGATGCACTATAAAACTGCTGATAAATAAACATGCTTTTTTGACTAATTGAATAAATAATTCCTTTGTTTTTTTTTCAACATTATTGTTGCGTAATCGGTTCCGTAATGTAAAAAGTAAATAACTGGTGTTCTTATTATTCAAGGTTTTTCTTTCATTGCAATAATATCTTTCTTATCTTTATGTATTTGTTTTTAAAGAAAAATATTTCAATTCTATTAATAATTAAACAACTTAGGTTCCCCTTAGGTTCCCCCACCCCTTTAGTCTTAGGTACCCATTTAGGTTCCCACTTAGGTTCCCCCATCCCACTTTTCCGGTGTTCATTTAGGTTCCCACTTAGGTTCCCCCATCCCACTTTTCCGGTGTTCATTTAGGTTCCCACTTAGGTTCCCCCATCCCACTTTTCCGGTGTTCATTTAGGTTCCCACTTAGGTGCCCCATCCACTTTCCGGTGTTCATTTAGGTTCCCCTTTGCCCCATCCCACCCACTTTTCAGGTGTTCATTTAGGTTCCCACTTTAGGTTCCCCCATCCCACTTTTCAGGTGTTCATTTAGGTTCCCACTTTAGGTTCCCGGGTTCCCCCATCCCACTTATCCGGTATGCCATACTTTTGATATATAAAAATTTGTTGTTCTAAAGATATGATCAATTAAAGAGAATGTATCAAGAAAGGTGAACACATACCTTAAGGGAAGTTAATGATAGTTATGTTAAACTAAAAACTTCTTTGAAATGTTTAAAAGCTTACTCTATTCAATGTATCTTCCAATGGTGGTACAGGTTGACAAGGTAAACTATTTTGAAAACTAAACAATCCAGGACTGAATCCGCACAAAAGCTTAACTGCAGCCTAAAATACAATATTTTTTCAGCTGATTATTAAAAAATAAAACACAGGGCTTACCATCAATTTTTGCAAATTAGGTAGTAAAATTATTGGCTTTATTGGCCTGAATATAGAACAGAAATTGGCAACAATAAGATATCCATTATATCCTTATAATATCAAAATTACAGAGCTCTGTTATTATTTGTTATAAAGTTATCAGCAAGAATGAAATGGTTATATTCAATTGTTTCGGAGTGGAAAATTTGAGTCTGTCATTAATTTATACAGTGATTCATTTAGCATTTTTACATCTCTTACCAGCCACAGTTTATTCGTGATTGTCAGTTTCCTAAAAAGAAAATAAAAATTGACAGTTTACCAAAAGTTTACTTTATTTGTTGCCCCCCCAAAAAAGAAAATCCAGTAATGGCTATTGTGTTGTTTCATTTTATCCTAAAAATTATAATTTTTTAGATTGTTTTAAGCAATTCTAACTGATTCTAATGAAACATATGGTAAAAACTTGCTATTGTGACGTGAGGTTAAATCAAGAAAAAGTGAATCGGAATAATCTTGATTTTGAAATTTTTTCTGCAGAAAGAATTAAAAAAGCCTTTAAGGTTAGTAAACAACAATAATTTACCTCCTAGCATTATACATAATGCTATAACTTCCAAGTAGCCTTTTGAGAATTGATTGGCAAAAGTAAGCAGAGAATAGCCAGATAATTGTAACTATTGTGAAAATGCATATAGCAAGAACAGTTGACCTGTCAAATCGATTTTTCCTGAAATAGAAATAAAAATTGTTCTGTGTAAGTAATTCATCCAGCAATTTTGTTAAAAAGTTACAATTTGATTCTAGATTTAACAAATTTTGACTCATTTTGGTGACCAGATTAAATTGAATGAATAACTTGATAAACTAGAATTTTAAAAGGTCAGATAAAGAGAAATTCATTCTTACACAGGAAATTCATTCTCCATTTTCTGCAATATCTCAATTGTGGGTCGATGTTCTGAATATCGAGCTGCTAGTAATGCGGCTAAGAAAAACATCCATGTTGCAGGAGATGCTGGATACACACCTGACAAATGAACACACACAAACTTATTGCTTACTAAATATACCGTATTTCCTTGATATTTGTGATGCTTATTAGAGGAAGGTGCATTTAGCTATTTGTTTAAAACTTTGATAGATTCATGGGTTGTTATCCTTAGAGATGTAGTTCTAAGAATGACATTCAGATGACACAAAGGGTTAGTTTGGGGTGGATTGTGATGTTTTCTTTTCCCTGACTTAAATTTCTAATGTTTTGAACATTTTGTGGTGCTTATTAAAGAGTAGCCCTTGACGGAGGAAATAAGGTAGGTCACTATTTATTGATCAAAGAGAACCTAAAAATTTGGCTAATAAAATAGAAGAAGAAACATGTTTTCAGAAATTATGTAAATGCATAAGAGCCATCATTGCTCAATATTAGAGTTGAGGTGAGTTATTATGCATGTTGATGGGTGCTGTCTACAACGTTAAAAACTTAAAATACTTTTTCATCAAAATAAAATATACTGTTACTGATAACTGACCTTTCAGGAAAGCATTTTTGGCATCGTTACATCTTCTTTTCACAGATTTGTACATAGAATTGAACATCAATTTGATGATTTCTTTGTTGAGGTTAACAACAACTCCCTCATCGCTAACAGCAAATTGAAAAGCAACAGCATTGTGAGCTTCAGCCATTCTCAATTATTTTCACAGAATATACTGAAATGGTGAATAAGTTAAATTTCATTTGCAGCTTGCATTTTGATGATTCAATCATTCATGAGAAGGTTGTATCAGCCACAAAAAATGATAAACTTAATAGATATTCACAAGTTATTAAAAATCAAGCATGATCATTGAATCAGATAGTTTTGGATTACAGCCATTCTAATTTAATCTCTTTAATTAAGTTGGCATGACAATCAAATTAGAGCTTGCACTGCTGCAACTACCTCAAATGTAATTTGTGATGAGATTATATTCTTGCTAAGTAGACTAACAATTACGTTTATAATGACAATGAATACAAAGTTTTATTCTATTTAAAGATGACATGCTGTAAACTTCAAATAAGATGTAAAACAAAAGATTTTCATTTGTTCTATGAGTTAGTGCTCATAGTCCAACACAAAACTCACACAAAAAATATGACCATTTTCTTCTCAGAAATAGCAAATTTTGTAATTAAGGAAAATGTATTTGTAACAAAAGTTGGGACAAAGTTTGACAAAAATTAGAAAAAGATTTCTTCAAATATTTCTCAAAGTTTTCAAAGTTATACATGAATCAATGAAAATACTGTAGCTGTATACTGTAGCTTTATATGTCATTCTGCCCAAGTTAAAAAATTTGAAACATTTCAAACATAAAGATTGTGTTCTTCATATTTATTCAAAATGAAGAATTTTCAATAAAATTTCAAAAGTATGGAAAAAACAGCCAAATTTCTATCTTTCAGGGGGTAAAAAGTAGAAGTTTTCCTATTTTTCTGACCCTTAGTGAGACTGAAATTTGATTTTTTGATTATTCCGACCCTTAGCAGGACTTTGGAAGTCCAAAAAAGGTACCCTTAAGGGCGGCACATACCGTACCCTCCATTTGCCTAAGTACCCCCCCCCCCCCCCGGGTCGCCGATGAAGATGCGAGTGACAACAATCAATGTACCAAGCATAATTTTATAAAAGATTATGAAGGAATGAGGATTCAATGTCAAAAATACCAACAAATGCTTCATTATACCTGTACTAGACTACCACCATATCAGTTGAACATGTTTTGAAATAAAGGTTACCCAAAATACCTGGTGTATAACTTTGCTCTGTGGCAAAGGACCTTGGCAGAAAAGTCCATAATCAAGCAGATAGAATTAAAAGCTGTTTAGTATACACAGCTATAAAGAAATTGAAGCCTGCAAAAGCATAATAAAAGTCAAAAGTGAGTCAGCATGAAACAACAGTCATACACGATGTGCCAGAAAAAAGTCCCACTCTTTGAAGAGACTTTTTTTAAGTTCTATCAATTGTTAAAGAAACAATTATTTTGCATGATGGGAAAGAGAAAGGATAAGCTTAAATTTTGAGAGGTCATTTGTCAAATTTGGTCTACTAGATCAAAAGTTATAAATCTTAATGCTAAAATATTAATTTTCAAAAAGTTGAAAAAATTGGTGAATGAAATCCAAAGTTGATAAATTGAAAAGTGGAGTACTGTTTCTTAAGAAGGATCGACTTAATAATAACATTCTGGTTTTCATGTTAATAGGATGCTCTTTTAGAGCTTTAGATTCACATCCCTCATCTAATTTTGACACCCTTCTTTTCCTCTCTGACTGTTTTAAGTAAAGAATAAATTTTCAGTGATTCCAACCTCCCTATCTCTAAAGAAGGGTGTTGGAATTAGATGTAGCCTGGAGATCCATGCTATGATTTCTTATTCTATATACTAATGGCGAAATATATAGCATGGTATGGGCTGACAGTTTGAATTTCCCATATCCTAATAACGGTTGAAAACACAGCCAATCAAATTCTGTTATTGTTTCACTGGTCACACTTTCTTAAAGAAAGCGCAAGTTCCGAAATTTGGTTTTTATTGTAGTAAGTGAGGACAGCGCTAAATTCGAATTTCCCACTGTAATTTTTTTTAGGCCAAAATCGGACTCACAGCTCAAGTAACCAAGGACTGACCTGTCAAGTATTCATCAGATTAAAAAAAATACGCAGACGGGTTCCTGTCTAAATTAGATGAGGTATGTCAACATTAGACCAACTTACGGTATGTACTACCTTAAGGGAAGAAATTTTCGCGGTAACAAAATTTTGCGGTTTTCGCGGATTTTGCCTAAAACCGCGAAATTAAGTTCCAGCGAAATTTTACATTATATTATATATCGTACTATATTTCAAGGCTTAAAGCAGGTTTTTTGCTTATTTAATAACGCTTTTGGCCAAAAATATCCTGCAACCGCGAAATTAAATTCGTGCAAATTTTTTGAAAATCGATGAACCGCGAAATTAAATTCCCGCGAAAAAAAATAATTTGACCAACCGCGAAATTAAATTCCCGCGAAAATTTCTTCCCTTAAGGTATATGACTGGACTTGTCCAGACTTTTCTTCAGCATTTTATTGCGCATCAGACACGCTGGACTGACTTACGATCTGTCTGGTGTTTGGATTGTCTGGCAATGATCAAAAGTTATTCTCTACAGGCATTTGGACCTTTTACATCTGCAAGGTCGTGTTTAAATACTTTAATGTGATAAACTTTTGCGGGATTAAATTTCACGGATTTTGCGGATTTAGCTAGGCGTCATCCGCGAAAATCCGCAAAATTAAGTCCCAATGGAAATTTGGTAGGCCCTCATCCGCGAAATTAAGTACCCGCGAAAGATTAGAAATTTTTCTTTGATCTGTAAAAATTTTAAACTTCTATTGTCGTTTTTTGTCCCGCAAAGGTAAATACCTACGACACTATCATTGTCGAGTTTTCGCACACTACCATATAAAAGTTTTGAGAGAAGTTCTGTTTGCAAAATTTGGAACCACTTTAGAAAAATTAGATTTAAATCCTGATCCTCAAAATTACGCGAAAAATCAGGGAACTCCTCATCCGCAAAATTAAGTCCCCGTGAAGTTTTTGAATTTTGCGGATAGGCCCAAACGCGAAATTTAATCCCCGCGGAAGTTTATCCCATTAAAGTATTGTACCATATTGTGAACATCCCACAACAATATCCCTCTTTTTTACACTCACGTAAAAAAATTTAATTTCTCAAAACACTGCTGCTGCAGGAAGCCCCTCTCAGTTAATAAACTATTTTATTTGTTTTGATGGTGTTGATTGAAATTGGCACATGTAACTATAATGAACTTTGCTCCCTCTGTGAAATTTATTAACTTTACTATATAGAAAGGAAACCAAAGAACAACAAAAACATAAAAGTGACACATATCAAGTGATATGCTCCAAACAAAAAAAATTTATAGCTAAGCTCAAACTGACCTACTACAAGATACGAAGATAAGAAGACTGACAATACCTAGCAGAAATTATGCACGTTTTTTTTTTTGATAAATTTTGATGAAAGATGTTCTGGCTGGGAAATACATACGTTATGAGAATAGATTTTAGGTATATAAATATCCAGGGGATGTCAATCGAAAAATTCGATTACCGTATCAATCGAACTTAATCGAAGCCTATGGCGCGCCAAAGCGGAAATAAATACTATCTTTTTAAAAAAATACTATCTTCGTTTAAAACATACTATCTTTTTTTAAAAACATACTATCTTCGTTTAAAACATACTATCTTTTTTAAAACATACTATTTTCGATTAAAAACATACTATCTTTTTTTAAACATACTATTTTTTGCTTAAAAAATACTATTTTCGTTTAAAACATAGTATCTTTAAAAAATAATACTATTTTTACTATCTTTCATACTATCTTTTTAAAACAATATTATCTTTGTTGT
>NW_027104364.1:555072-562411 GCF_902728285.1 Clytia hemisphaerica
CTGTCAATGGCCCAGGGGGGGCACTCATATGATCTAGCCTACGTCATGTACCGCGCTTAAGGGTAGGGTTTTTCAGCATCCCAAAATGCACTGCAAGGGTGTGTTTCTGTGAGATTACACTGCAAGGGTCGAATTTTGAAACAAATTCAAAGTAATTGTTAAAAAGAAAGGTTTTTACTTCTCGTTTCTATTGACTGATAATTACAGCTGACAAGAATAATAGTTTTCTCAATTTTTCTTTGAAACAGAAAATCTCCCAAGCTTCTTCTTTCACGCAGATTTTACAGCTGAGAAATATAGTGCACTATAAGGGTTGGGTAAATCAAGAGAAATATAAATTCGAGCTGTGAAGACAAAGTTTTTTTTTAATACAAGATCTTGTAGAAAAACTCTCGCAAAGTAGATATTGCCGTATAAACCACGGATTTACAGCAGAATATACTTACGCAGCATGTCCGACTTGCTTTTTGGGGCAAAATCACCAGCTGCGGGGGAGAACTCTGCGAAATCGTCAAAACATAATCAAAAAACATAAACAAATATGGCGATTGAATTTTTTTTATCAGGAAAATTTAAGAGTTTATTTTTGCTGTATTTAGTGTGAAATTGATTGGAAATTTAGAGTTTTTTTGCTGTATTTAGTGTGAAAGTGGTTGGAAAAAAATTGTTACGAGTGTATGGTATTACTAATGATGATAAAAAGAAAAAGTTACTTGACATATTCCTTTTTTCCATTTTATTTAGAAAAAATGTAATGACCTCAACACCACTAAAGACCGCCAACTCGTCAACTTTTATTGAGATAGACCAATTATGTTTCATTTGTGGTGTTGACATTTTTTCTGATGATGTAGAAGCTCCAGTTTACTTTTTATTAAAAAACAAGACATTTGTCATCCCCCTTTTAAAAGGGCTATCAAAATGGAAACCTTGGATTTTTCATAACAATGACACAAAACTATGCAAAAAATGTAAGGACAATATTGAGTCAATACAAAGTCTGGAAAAGAAATTAAACGAGAAAAAGAACAAGCTTTGTAATGACTTTGAAGTAAATTGGTCCAACCAAGAAAATATTTTTGGGTCTCCATTACGTTTTAAAAGATTGAGGGTACCATCGCCAAGCAAAAAATCCAAGAAAATTGCAAAACCTTTGAATCCATTTCAAGTTTTAACTGCTCCCCAAACACAAACTATAACCGCTCCATCAAGAATTACTATTCCTCCGTTAAAGATTCCATCGTTATCATTTTTATCTCCTTCTCAAATTTCTTTGTTGCCAACTTTACAAACACTTGTTACGAATAATCAAATACCTTCATCATCAACCACAAATGTGCCTCGTTATCAAGTTGTAAATGTGTTAAAGAATACTGATTATACTCATGCTTTGGTGCCAAAAACGCAGCATCCACCAATTCATCACTCGTCCTCAAATTTGGCTGATGAACAACTTGTTCCTGATAGATCTGATGAAACATTAGAGGTACTTACTTAAAGATAGTTGATTTTCTTGCAGTTACCTTAAGAGAACTTTTTTGCCAAATTTGAAATAGTTATCAAAAAGATTGGAAAGGCTTTTAGTTGAGAGATCCAATAAGGTATTATTATGCCTTTGAACTTTCATGTATTGAGGTCTAGAAAAATAGTGGTCAAGACAAGAGGTTGCCCCTAGCTTTTGAAAGTTACCTTCAAAATTCATAATACACACCTACTAAATTTTATTTAGATATCAATTCGCTTTCCAAAGACATCTAAAACGTTTAAAGTCAATGCTATGGACACAATTGGAATGGTTATAAAGTCGTTTGCAATGAATTCAATAGCTAGTGGTATCAAAACCCTCATCAATAAAGCGGATACGAGAAATATTTTGTTACAAGAACTCATTAAGTTTCTGGTAGTAGAGATGCAGAAATATAATTTAAATGAAAATGCATCATTGCACCATAATGAACAATATTCTGTCATAAATGCCAGCATCAACCGTTTAAACAATGAAAGTTCGGAAATTTGTCCTGCACTCACTTCCCTAGCAGATGGACTGTATGATCATGATCAAAATCAAAGCACCTTCTTCATTTCCTTGCTACTGCATTCACATAATCGTTTACTTTCATCATTTGCATACAAATTTGGTTATTTTTTAAGATGGTCCGGCCTCCGATCAACAGTAAGTCCTTGTTTCTTAATCTAATATTATAAGGAATAACCAGCTATTTCTCATTATCAGATGTATCTTCTTAGAGTGGCTGGTTCTGAGAGCTTTCTGACACTTGAAACTATAGCTAAAATTACCTTATCTATAATACCCTAATCTATAATAAATGCATTTGCTACTCTATCAGCCAAATCTCCTGAGTGATGGATAATTAGCTGGTTATTATGCTTTAACACTACATGTTGTTATGAGGATCATGAAAAAGTATTTTATTTTCTCTCTCCGCGCCCTTGTGTCTTTAATCACTTAATCATGCATGCTTAGAGTTCTACCAGGATTTTAACCTTACTGCTAACAAAATCAACAAAATCTCAAAGATATTTGTGTAAAAGTAAGAAAATTATCCTGGTTTTATAACATAGCTTGAAAGTGAGTGGTTTAATGTACTTTAAAGTCAAAAACGTTAGTTTTGACTACAACCACATTGACATTTAGCCAGGCTCTGTTAGTACAAAGCAACCTGGGGGCTACTCTAAGACAACATTACTGTATTACCGTAGAGGTAATAAAAATATAGATGGAGATACCACTCCTACTATTCTATTGTATTATACCATTGATAGCAAACTGTTGATTTGGGAGAAAGCCATTTAAATTTTGCTTTCGCTTATGGGAATAGTTAATCGAAGAGAATTTGAATAAAATCGTGCTACATTTTTAATTTATTCATTGTGTGATGACAGTTTTTATTGATAAAATATAAGAAAACCTTTCAAGAATAATCACAGAACATCGAATTTGAAATGTTCACTGGTCAGAGAATCCTCGGCAAACTTTATTAATTTCTACATATTTACTAATCTTTCAACTATATTCTATCAAAATTTTGAGGCAGCTGGTATTTTAGATCTAAAGATATTTATAGCAAAGAAACTTCCACAAACAACAAAGAATTCGCAAAATTTGAAAGAAATTGTTAAAATTTCTAAAGAGTTTTATAACTTCTTTGGCTATTACAGAAAAGTTGTTACTTTATCTAACTTTTATTACCTCTATGGTAATACACGAGGGCTGTTTCTAATTTTTCATTTGCGCCCATAACCAAGGAAATTTGTTTAAAAAATAAGAAATTTTCTTTTTTATTCTCTTTAAAGGCAATGTCAGTTCTCTCACGTTTTGGACTAACAGTTCATGGTCGTAGTCTTACGAGAAAGCTAGAAGAAATGGGAAAAGATTTTGACAAGAAAGTTATCCAATGGAAGATTGCACGGGACCGTTTTCTTACAGGCAGAAAAGCTTTGAAGTTCCTAACCAAGTTCTTTACCAAGAATACTCCAATTGAAACAAGTCAAGCCGTGCTGCTCATCAAACTTCTATGTCGAGAGGTTCAAATCGATGACATTAATGATGAGTTGGCATCTAGATTCCTTCCTGCATTTGACGAGACACTGATGGTAGTGGCTTCGCAATTCATTATGCAGATGAAGTCCCGAAAGATCACCCTGTCAAAACTTGATGAGTTTTGCTCCGAATACATCGACGAACGTAGTTCTACCGTCGCCTTCCATGATTCGCTGAAGAAAATCAAGATCAAACCTAGGCTGCTGGCATCCACTAACGGATTCGTGCTCCTTATAGAGGATGCTTAATAAGCTATATTTCCTTTGTCCAGAGATTTGCCGCCTTTAGCCGATATACGGCTAAAGACATTTTTAGCTGGCGAGTGTCTACAAATATAACATTACGTAATGTTTAAATTTTCTGTGAGGCACCAAATCATAGATTGGAAAATATATTTGAATTTTGAAAAAAAAGTAGGCGGAAGGAAGTTTGCTTGTTTTTCTTCCTCCTTTCTTGTTTAATGTGGAGATTTTGTAAAAGATGAGAAATTAGATTTATTGAATTTAAGTGCCCTGATGTATCTTCTGTGTGCACCAACAAAATTTTGCTTCATAAAACTACATTTTGATGCTTTAATTTGGACTTGCATGAGTGTATAATTTTTTACCACACTCTGGATTCGTTGATCACTTTGGCTCCAGATAATTGTTTTGTCAGTTCTTCAGATATGTTGCAGATTATTTCAAGGTATTCTAGTTATGTATATACAGTACATTTTGGGGGTCATATTGAATATTTCTGACATTACTTCTTTATGATTCTACAAAAGGGAGTGTTGTTGTTCCTTCAACAAGGGCCTTTAAATGTTAAAACAAAAAGAACTTTTCTTCAGCTTTGGCATTTCACTTTTTAATACTGTGTGGCCTTTGTATCTTTTCAGGTACTTTAGCTTCAATCTTTGAAGAGATTGGAGTGTTTCTGGTTTGTTTTCTTTCACTTTTTGTGTTCATATTTGTATTTTTTGAGCTTCGACCGAAGAGCTGATGGAAAAGTTTTGATAAATTTACAGACCAGATATCTTATAAAAGCAAAAGTCAAAAATAAATCTACAGACTGTACATAATGCGCGCATCAGATTGTTTTTTTATCTTTTTTCTGTTTTGTTTTTCTGGTCTGGGATTCGAATTTCAAATGTAAACATTCCATTGAAAACGTTCGAAACGATCGTTTTTGCGCGCACATCAATGTCAATCAAATTACTCGCCAAGATTTCCTTTGCGAACCGGAAAGCGGTTGGTAGATCATTAAGCAGACCTATACTACCTGGGGTTTTGTAGAGGTCTGCGATTCAGACTAGATCAAACCGTGTCCATCTTTCAGTCTGGGTGGCGACAATTGTGATATGCACGTCAGCACCAGACAAAAGAGTCTCTCCAACCCAAATAAATCGTTCCATTGGTTTCATTCTTTTGCCATTTTGGATCCAGTGTCTGGAGACCATCTGCCTGATGTGCACACCGCTAGGCTGAAGGATGTCCCTATCAGAGATTTTTTACCATCCTCTCATGATCATTCAATGATGAAAAGAGATATGATCCTTATTTGCACAAAGATACTGGTGAAACACCTTCCAAGTCTACAAGAATTTAATGATTGCGTCTTTTGGCATATTCCCCACAAATATTCAAAGGAACTTTCTGCCAAAACTGTAGAGGTATAATTTAGAACGGTTGTTTCACAGTGACGTAATCTCAAACAAATTTTGAATTCTCAAATATTATTATACAACTTTACATTCTACAGACCGTTAAAAATTCTTCATTTATTTTAGGTTCCTTTGGGTATAATTCCTCGCAATGAAAACTCAACCGAAGGCATGATAGAAATCATCGAGGAGCTCAGCAAAAACTATGGCTTGGAGGATGAAGACGAATTTCTTTTCATGGGTGGAGATCAGGTATGTATGTTTAACGGTGCGTTATATGCCATTTTAGGTCGTTTAATTCGAATTTCCACATTTTCCTATAAGAATATAAAGAAGTTTTTTTGAATTTTTGTTTCGAAAACTTCAGGTGACTGAAGACCGGGCAAGGCACTGCCAAGCAGCAAGGTGCGAAGAAGAATCTCGCGAAGACCGCCTCGAAAAATTCTGGTTTAAAAACGAAGACTGGCACTTTGAAAGAATTGCCTACAAGGTAGACATAATTTGCTAATTTATTTACTCGATAAACTAAGTTCTTTACTGCATATGCTGTTGTATATTATGGTTTATTTTAATATGAAATAATTATATTTTCAGTGCGTGTTGGACAAGCTTTCGAGCAGCAGATGTGCGGGTGACTCTGGTACCTTTTACAGTAATGCTGTTAAATTAGGAAACAGTAACGCGACCACTGACGTTATGGGAAGCCACTACAACAAAATAAAAGAATTCTTTCAAGTACATGTAGGTTGTTTTCTTCATGATAATCGGATATCCGTTTTTGTTACTAGATCGCTACTACTACTTTACTTTAGCAATTACGCCAGATACACATTCTCAAAATTCCTGACATTTACAATTCACAATATTTGAAATATTTTCCTTTTCACAGACATCTGCTATGGTCGTTGTTGCCTTCACTGAACATCTCGGAATGAAGTCTGTGAACGACAAAATCGAAGTTCCTGAAAGACTTACCTCTGTCGCTGAACGTAGACGCTGGCTGTTCGGTTTGATCAACAAGATGCTTGAAAAGTTCGTGCTTCCAGAAATTGACGAATTGACAAAAATTGAGGAAAGATTGTTTCAAAAGGTTGCGTGTCAGCAGCCTGGGTGTTCATCCCTATTTACAACGTTAGTTGGACTGAAGGCTCACGAAAAGAATTTTCATAAAATCGACCACACCGAAAATGCAGAACCCAAATTGGATGAAGGAGAAGATCCGGTGTTCAACTATGGATGTGTGAGCTTATCATATGGACTCCTTCTGAAGAATTTGGGGGACGCAATTAAGGAAGGTGACGGAGAAAGGGTTGTTCGATGCTGGAAGTATTTTACCTACGTATTCAAAAGCACTGGACAAGCCCATAAAAACTATGCTTTGGCTGGTCTGCGATTGATTGCTTCAATTAAAGGATTACTGACACCAGCAAAGGCACACGAACTTATATGGAACAGATTTTGTAATACGGCTGGCGGAATCGGGAAATGTATCCCGCGAGATTTGAGAAACGAGCATCTCAATAAAATTGCCAAGGAGCATATTCGTAGTCTTGGTCATTCAAATATTTCTGACGATAATGTGGTAAAAATGTCACGCACAATTGGTTGTATGGAGGACATAGTAAGAAGTTTTGCGCAAAAAGAAAATCAGAAAACTCATAAAAAAAATCCTCATGAAAAGACACAGCTTGCCCATTGCATCTCTGAAATAACACAGGCAAACATGTTCAATCATGTGAGTGGTCGAGAGCTGAATGGTTTTCCTGATTTCAAAAGATCTATTTACAGTGGATTAGAACCAATTACACTCAAAAATTGGTTGGTTCAGTATCGCCACCAATGGGACATTGAAAATAGAAATATTTATAAATTTGACGACTAAATTGTTTGGCATTTCTCTTTGTATTTATAAGAAAACTTTGCATTTTATATAAAATATGGTTCATTTAATTTCTGTTTGTAACAGTGTTACTTTGTGTTACCTTAATGGAAGAAATTTTCGGCTCATTTGCGAAATTAAATTCCGCGAAATTTGCCATTTTGAAACTCTGATTCGCGAAATTAAATTCCGCGAAAATTTCTTCTCGCGAAAATTTCTTCCCTTAAGGTACTGTGTTACTTTGTGATTCCCC
>NW_027104364.1:562503-601314 GCF_902728285.1 Clytia hemisphaerica
GTCTACACCAACGCCAACAAAGTTTTGAAAAATCACCATGGCTGGCAAGAGGTAAAGTTTCTCTTGATTAAAGTTTGTTTAAACCGTTATTGTATCAACCAGTTGTTTCCCGCTGTTAAAATTTATACTGGTTCTCCTCTCTTATTTATCTCTTATCTTTCATAGTTTTCTCCCAGCAACTTATGCATCGAATTACTTTGATCCAAGTAAAATATTCTTTTTAAACTGAAACCCTACCTTAGAAACGGGACGTTGTATTTGTTCACTTTTTAAGTATACTGTTAACAACGTTTGGATATTCACTTTACAGAATCACTAAGACAAAGACGCACATTGTTCTATTTCGTTGCATCTATGTCAAATCTCTTTATGAAAAAATTGAACGAAGAAATGCTGAAATCAGTCGTGTTACACCTTCATCAGTCCATTGCTTTGATGGAAAGGGACTTTCCAGCTGTGATCTTGAGCTTTACAACAAACGTCATCAATCACTTAACCAATTCCATGCGACGGTTTGAATGCACGCCTCGGAAACATTTAGCACTTGGATAGATTACACAAAGGTGCAACAACAAAGCGCACATGGAGAGTAGTGTGGTGGATACCTATCAGGTCAGTAATTTCTTGAGAAATTATTCCAATTGTTCCCATAAAGATTTTTGATAGCGAAACTTTCAATGAAGATAAGGGTATAGGGTAAGGGATACTATACACTTTCTCGAAAATACCAGAATCTCAAAAATCCCAAAAACAAATCTTTCAATATTGCTTTTAAGAATTCGATTAATTGTTTTATTCTTCTTTTAGCTCTTTCATTGGGTAGTATTTTGTGTCCTAGCTAAAAATTTCCAGATTTGGAAGATCCAGAAAAGTCCATTTGTAGGATAAAATTGCTTTTCAATGGTTAAGGAGAACACATGTACGTATTATGTAGATTTAAGGTTAATAATTATTCCATTTATAAACGAGCCATAATTAGCTCTAATAAGGCTTAAGTGTAGCTAATTATTTCCATATATTTTTAATTACTTTTAAAAATGATTACTTTCAGTAACCTCAAAGAAGGCCATGAGAAGCGAAAAAACCTTAAAAAACCTTAAAAAATACCCCAATCACCTCATAATTAGCCTTCATTAGGGCTGATGAGGTTAAAGGTGATAAATTTCATTCTTAAGTTCTTAGAATACCATAATATATATTAGTCTTTTGGGGACCAAACCAAGAAACGACAGAAATAATGTCAAAATTGGCGTTAATTAGACCTAATTAGCCTAATTACGCCCATTGATATATTAAATCTAGGATAATTTTTTTCTTGAAAATCATTTGAAGAACAATTTGATACCTTAAGATTGGAAAATGGACGCTTTTTGGGGTACACAACCAAGGAAAATCGTCATTTTAGTCTTAGTGTGATTAATTAATTATCATAATTAATAGGGTAACCGCCATTTTCATCTTAGGAAACCCTTAATCAATTTTTAGGGTATAGGGAGCATCTGGTCCAGTTTGGTGCTCTGTTCCAATTACACGTTTTTAACACGAATCTACTATTATGGATGTGACCTCAAAAAGATAATTTCAAGAAGAAGAAAAAAAATTTACCATTTTTAATTTCTATTTGAATTTAATCCCGAACAAATATATTGGGTTTCACCTAAGACAATTCGGGCTGAATGTTCTGAATGAATGAATGAATGGAGATAAATGAAAAAACTAAAACGAACGAAATAAACAAAATTTTGCACATGTTTTCCCTTTTTCTTAAATGCTATCGTTTCGTACTTTTTAAAATGAATGAATGAATGAATGGTATATAAGAAACAGTCCAAAAGAAAGTCCAAAAGAAAGTCATTTGCGAGATGGAGTTCGCAAAGATAGCACAACTCGAAGACGAAGCAGTTTTAACTTACGAGCTCATCCTAAGTAGAGGACTTTTGGCAAGGTCACCGCTCATCTGGGTTGATAATTAGTGTGTTATGTTTCAAAAGAATGATTAATAAAAAAGGTTTAGCTTGAAATAAAAAGTGAAAATGTCTCCTTTA
Source organism: Clytia hemisphaerica (assembly GCF_902728285.1). Classification (NCBI taxonomy): domain Eukaryota; kingdom Metazoa; phylum Cnidaria; class Hydrozoa; order Leptothecata; family Clytiidae; genus Clytia; species Clytia hemisphaerica. Next base: position 564,549 of record NW_027104364.1, read on the forward strand.
CAAGAGTTGGAGAGACGCTAATCACCACTAATCCGCGAATCAAAACACAAATAATTTCGAAATAATTGAATTCTAATCAACTGATTTCTCATTATTATAGGAGATGTAGCAATTGTTCCAACAACCATTCCGTCAAGAAAAAGTCGTTCTTTAAACAATCTAATGTGGATCTTCTTAGTTGGATAAAAGTCATACATAGATCTATGGAGTCAAGAGGAAAAAGTAAAGGTTAGTAACACTTCTTTTGATATTGGGACCTTGACAGTCTTCCTGTGGTTTGATTATCGATCCTTTTGTTCTAAATTTGCAATGGACCACGTTTAACGTGGAATAAAATTGGAATAATATTCCAAGAAAATCACCTAAAAGATCAACCTATATTCTGTATATTTTGACTTCTGTGATTTTTTTATTATTTTATTTGTCCGTTTTTAGGGTTTTTTTATTTTCTTCTTAGATTTTTCGTGATTTTTTTGTGATTTTTTAAAGGCTGTACGAATTGTATTGTTCAGTACTTAACCCATCGTATCTAAGTATGACAGATATAACATGGTCCCAATATTTGTCATTACAGGACATTGCTAACGACGTGCCACCATCAAGGACAACCGTTATCGAGATGATCAAAGGTTTGAGGGAGCAGTGCCAGGCCTTTTTAGAAACCAACCCTCCGGCCATCAGTGGTCCTGGACGACATCTACGTATTGACATTTTGAAACTGTGTTAAAGGGATCTGTGTGACATCCTTATTATAAAGGAGCAGGGAAGAGAGCGTGGTGCCACCTGGAAGCGCTGTTTTTTCAACTGAACAATACAACCTTCCAGCCAACGTAGCTTTCTCTGGTAATGTCGTTCTGTATCAGGGAGATACAGAACCAGAACGACATGCGAAGGAGTGGATTCACAAAAAGTATGGCATCCAGTGTAATAAAGTAGGAGGTTATCTGGGCGAGTACAACTTTAGGTTTTTCCAGCTTCAACCATAGACTAGCAAACTAGTCAGTTAATTAATCATGTCAGAGGGCGAGAACATAAAGGCGGCGGGCGTTTGCTAGAATAGGAGCTGCATAGGAGAACGAGCAAAAGTTGGTGAGAGGCTGCTGATTACCAGACTAGAACATTCTGTCACGACTTCATTTTAGAGGTTTTGAGAACGGAGTAGTGCTTTCCTAAATTTTGGAGGGAGAAAAGCCGACAGACCACTTTGTTTTGAATTTTGGGTGTAAAAGGATGAGCCACTTTTCAAGTTTTGAAACTTTAAAGGTTACATCTTAGTTGTTTTTGTTATTCATACATTCTTAGAAAGGTAAGTATTTGCAATTAAGCTTCAGTTTTCTACAATCATCAAAAGTTTACAAGGATTATTTGTTGCAAATTTAAGACCTTTAACGCTATCAATTTATTGATTTCTAAAATGAGACCTCAGATTTCTAAATAGATTTATATATTCATATCTATTACAAAGTTGCATGTGAACTTTGTCAACCCGAACGATGGTTCCATCTAATGTGTTTGGGATCTAAAGAAAAATCGCTTGATGATTCGTATCATTGTGAGAAGGTAATATAAAGGGGGAGAACTCAATTTTATTTATTATTTATGATATGTCATATTTGCAACACAACTATTCTTCCAAGCTTATGTTAATTATTCCCTTTTTTAAGCGAAAAAATGCTTTGACTGTAAAAGGCAGATTTTCCCAATTAAAAAATAAACATATCTCTTTCTCATAAAATTGCTACAAAAATCATTCTTACATTTGCAACATCTTTACATTTTTCTATTCTAAATTTTCAGGAAATTAACGTTAGCAAATCAGTTGTATTGAAATCAGGTGAACTTCTTTTAAAAAAAAGAACAACGCAACGCATAAGGTCATGTGGTGGATGCAATGTCACTATCAACAAACTTCCTCTGACCTCTCCAGAAAATCTCATTTTTATGAAAAAAGAGAAGAGACTCAAAAAAAAAAAGAAGCTAGCGACCGCCGTCGAGAACGATTTCGTCGCCTCAAATGTCCATTATCACATCAATCTCAAATGTACGGGGGCCTGTAAAAATATCCTTAAATCAGAAGATGTGCAAATAACTGCAAAGGAGCTAAGACATTTACAGTCGGAAGGATTCCACTTAAAGACTATATAGACATTCACTCGGATTTATTTTTTCATTTATTGTTGCAAACAAATTTTGTCTTTCATAATTCTTTTGCTTCTTCAATCTTTTTATCATCCATGCTGATGTAATTTTACGAGAACTAATTTTGATAAGAAGTTATATTGGCGAATAACTTTTTAAATATCCTTTCTCTGCCTTATTTTGAGCATTAATTTTGCATAATTTGGCAGCAGTTTCAAAAGAATTCAATTTTGGCGAGGTGGCGGTTTGCTTTTGACTTTGCTTTTGGGAAAACCGTATCTGTAAAGTGTGCCACAGTTTGTATTAGGGCACATTGCTGAGGAGCCATTAATATCTGATGTTTCCCCACAGTGAGGACATTTGTAGAATGTGGCCAATGATGACATCACAACACTGTGGACCTGACCAGTGAAGGTGCTTGTTTCTGCCGTTGGAGCAGCAATCTCATTGGTAGAAGGAGCGAACCTTGTACGGTCAGATGTTTTGAACACACGCACACCATTAAACTTGTTCAAAGTCATGTATGTAAGCCTGTAGGCAGTATTTAATTCAACCATTGACACTGTTATCAATAACTTCAGCTGACCTGAATGCAAGCCCATCATAGGAAATACCACCTTGGTGTAATTTAGTGACACGTAACTCTAGAGTAACTCTGGAGTAAAGAGGCTGTTGCAATGCTTCACTTAAAGGTGTTGGTTCGACATTAACTTGTACATATGGAAAATTTGGCCTTTTATCCATAAACTTGGTTTGAATAATGAAGGAAAAACCTTGACAATCTGATGATTTTGATAATCCAGTTATGTTGATTCCTTGATGCAGTTTGTTTAAAAGGGTTGGTTGATCATCAATGTTCCATGAGGCAATTCTTTCTTCCTTGTTCTCAAGTGCAAAATACATCTCGAAGTAGGGTGCTTTCGACTTTTCAGGATTTTTTGGTATTTTGATACCCGATACAAATGATACATAGCCACATAGGTCGTGAAGTTCTAAAGCAAACAAAGAAAATTTTAATGAAAATAAACATCTGTGCTCATTGATCAAATTGCTCCTGGAAAAAGTCCTTTAAATAAGTTGGGTTTCTTGCTTTTTTTGAGATGTTTTTGTTTGAATGAACTTTTGACTATACTAATTTCATATACAGCCTACTATTTGCTTCAAACAATATGAAAAATCATGTCAAGATAAAAAAAATTGGTGGTGCCTATGTCAAAATGTTCTAAACTTTATTATTTATATACTTTTGCCATCCATTTCTAAATGGTATACAATGATCCAGAGGTCGCATAAGCCTAAGACCTCTCTTCTAAAAATCCAGGAGCACATTTTAATGAAAAACACGTACAATTTTCCAGCAGACAATCTGTTCAAAAAATTGAGGAGCTAAGTACCAAAAAACACTACTAGATGCCAAAGTTTTTTCCAGGAGCAACATAACTTTCTTAGAGAAAAGCTGTTATATTTTTCCAGCAGCATCGTATTATTTTTATTGGTTGAACAGGTATACATTTTCCAGGAAAAAGAGAGCGTATTACCTGAGGACTGGAAGATGGCGCATGTCACGCCAATCTACAAGAACAAGGATGCTCACAACCTAGCCATAAACTACCGTCCAGTCAGTTTAACATCTATAGTATGCAAAATGATGGAGTCAGTGTTACGAAAAGCAATCATGGATCATCTTGTGGAAGAAAATCTTTTATCTGAAAAACAGTACGGTTTTATTGGTAAGCGATCAACAGTCACTCAACTTCTTTACTACATTGACCAATGTTGTGAAACGATGGCAGAAAGCAAAGTTGTCGATTGCATCTATTTTGATTTTGCAAAAGCGTTTGACACCGTCCCTCACAGGAGGTTAAAGAAAAAACTGGAAAGTTACGGGGTAGGTGGAAGTCTACTAAACTGGATAACATCGTTTTTGTCAGATCGCAAGCAGCTGGTCAAAGTCAACTCTGCCAAATCAACAACTAACCCTGTTATAAGTAGGATTCCTCAAGGAAGTGTACTTGGACCTCTGCTATTTGTCATTTACATCAATGATTTGCCAGAAAAAGTAGTTTCGGATGCATTTCTCTTTGCTGATGACACGAAAATAGTGAAGACTATAGATTCGGTTGAAGACTCTATCGCTGTACAAAGAGATATCGATGAAATGGAAAAATGGTCTCAGGATTGGTTACTCACGTTCCATCCTGATAAATGTCATGTCTTAACAATAGGTAAATTCGCCAACATCAAGCATGCACACAGATACCAGCTTGGGGGTAATGAAGAACATGTTTTTGAAGAAAAAGACCTCGGTATCTTGATCGATTCGGAACTAACTTTCGAGGAGCATATATCCAAACAGGTCAACAAAGCAAATTCAATCCTTGGAGTCATCAAAAGAAGTTTTAACGACTTGAGTCCTTCGGCATTTTGTACTCTGTACACCACCTTTGTCAGACCTCACTTGGAATATGTACAATCAGTATGGCAGCCAAAATTACGTCGTAGTATAAATTTGATTGAAGGTGTTCAAAGACGAGCGACAAGATAGTCTGGACCCATACAAATTTTTACTCCATTTCACAAAGCTCACATGAGATAAAAATTAGTATGGTAGAATTGGAGATTTTGAATTTGCCACAAAAAAAAAACCGTTTGAAAATTGGCCAATCAGAATTTTGTTGCATAAATTTTTCGGGAGAACAATAGACATAATCGGCCAATCAGAAGCGTTTCTACAAAAAATTGTAGAAATTTTTGTCCAAAACTACCCGTCTACTATCGAGATCAGAAAAAATCGTGAGTAGACGGGGCCCCATCTAGCGACAAGACTGATTCCTCAATATCGTAATCTCCACTACGAAGAACGTTTAAAAAGACTCAAACTTCCATCTCTTGAGTTCAGAAGGCTTTTCAGTGATATGGTGCAAATATATAAGCATATTCATTTTTACGACCCACTGACAACTCGGAACAAGTTTGTTAAAAAATCCCGTCCAACCAGATTCCATGATCATGAATTTGTTCCAAACTTTGCTGATGATGGTTTTCGTGGGGCTCAGACGAAATCTTTCTACTATAGATCGATCCCAACATGGAATGCACTGCCGCGATTTGTCATCAAATCGACCTCAATCAAATCGTTTAAAGAAAGCCTTAACAAAGCGTGGGAAAAACACCAACTAAGATACTTGACATATTAATATTGTAATTAGAAATCGGTTCGTAGAGGTCCACCTCGGGCCTGTGAGCTTGTATACATCATAATAATAATAATAATAATAATAATAATAATTTATTCCAGTGGAAATCAACTGACTACATTCTGACATTGGCTGAAAGAGACGAAGAGTGAAAGATGGTTTCAAGAATTGAAAATACAACAGATTGCTACAAGCAGCACTTTAATGATTCTTGTAGCCGATTGAAAAAAGCTGTGTTTAAAAAGCTAAAAAGCCACAACAATACTAAAAGTAGTATTGTCAATTCACATTTCAAGACAATACCAATCACCGATATACATTGAGTAACCTTTGCCTCTGTATTCGGCAGAAACTTCCAGGATTATGAGCTTGCTGAACGATCTACCAGCTTTAAACAAAGTCACAGATTTCATGTAACTACGCTTCAAAGACTGGTGGAAATCTTGCCTAGCGAAGCTATATTCAAGCATCATTCATCGGGTGATGTCACCATTAACACCCCTTGGTGTAAATTTTTAGAGAATCGTGAAATTACTGTTGATGGGAATATGGTTTTTTTTGAAAAGGGACGCTTAGGTATCCAAATTAGCCTTGACATGTCCACAGAATATTTGAAAGTTTTTGTTCCGTGTGCAGGATTTGAATAGGATGATGAAATTCCAAGCTGGGCTGGCACGTTTCACTTGGAAGACATAGGTCTTCATATACCTCTTCAAGAATTCCATGCTGAAAAGGCAGATGGAAGTATCTCTCTTGACAAACAATTATTTGATAACACAACCATTCCCAATAAATTTGCAGGTACGATTGAAGAAGGTAATTTCTTACGAATAAGAAACCAATTTTATGAAGTGAAAGCAATTGGACCAGATCCAATTATGCAAGATACACATACAATGGTCAGATTTATGAACGACCTGACCAAAGATGCAAAGAATCCTAAATTTGCAATTATCGTCAAGCCCATTTTGAGAGGAGCTATGATATCTGTGCCGTTAAATCAAGTTGAATATTATAATCCGGTACAATTTCAGTTGAACGAAATCGATGCAAATGACAATTTTGGTACATTGAACATTAAAGTTCAGAATGCTGTTTTTAATGTGCTAGGGTTTATCTGCCATGATGTTGCAGTATAAATTTTGACGCTTTGCTGACATTGACAACTTATGACATTGACAACTCAAACATCTTGAATTTGTTTTTTTAAATGTATATATGAAAATAATTTTACTTTAGGTTAGCTTTTTAAAAAATGTATATAATACTCTTCACTTTTTGATTTTTTCCTTTATTTTAGGCTGAGCGTATATCTTTATTCTGCCAGCCTTCATTTCCTGTCATTTTGTTTATTGAAAACTTATATTATATTATAGTATAGAGTAGGAAAAACGGACGTCTTAGAAATGAAACAAAAAATTGCTTATTATTGCAAATATCCAATATGAGACGATTCCACGTAGTGTTCTTATCCTAACTATTGTTTGCAATTTTTATGCAATTTTAATTGTTTCTATTGTTTTTATTCTGACAAAAAAATTTAGATGTTTGAGAAGAGCACGTTTTTTTTCTCCATTTATATAGAGTTTACAAGATTTATTGTATTACCGCAGGTTTCTTGATATTTTTATGATAATATATAGTATATATAAGTTACATATTTTATTAGATTTATTATATATTGGACTTATATACTGCAGAGAGTTTGATTTGAAATTTTAAGACTTTGAAAGAAATTTTCAAAACATGCCGTCGTTTTTAGGTTTCCAATTTCTGCACTAAGATTCCATTGCCGCTTTTCTAGCGGAAAAAGACGAGCATTTTGGGTAGTTGAAAAATATGCTTCGGAAAGTTAGGCAGTTTCATGAGGAAACACAAGATTTTACGTACCGTTAGAAGCAAACCTTTTCCAACCTTATGCTGGTTATCCCAGGAAAAACAGTGAAAAGGTTCCGGAAAAGTGACAAGAATCTTAGTGTGGAAAACTTATAAAAAACGATGGTATAAACCTTTGCTTTTGGAATTTTTAGGCTTATTTGTTTTTTGGCTATAATTTTCTGGGGGAAAATAGACATGCATCAATTTATTTCTTTGCTTTTAACATTTCATTCATATAACTCTCATTTCATTTTTTTAAACTTTGGGTTCCTTATATTTTTTGAGGATTAATGAGGATAAATCTTCTGGAAAAAGCATAATAGATTTAAAAACATTTAAAATTTAATCCATGGCTGAAACATTGAAAATCCTTATTCTATTTTTTTCAATCTTCCCCATTTTTCCATCTTTTTTCATATTATTTTTGTGATATCTCGTAATTATGTTGCCGCTTCATGTCACAATAGAGTTGCCTGATATTACAAATTTAAATGCTTAAAAATGGAAGTCTTAAATCATAACAGGATTTATTTACGTGTCACTGAAAATTAAGTACTCTTTTGTGCTTAATTGTAGAGGTGATTTTCATGAATTTGAAAAAGAGGAGTGTCTAATAAAGTGGGGGAGGGGGTTAATAATGAGCAGGAGGTGGGTAATCAGAAGTAAAACTCATAAACGGGGGGGGTCTTAGTAAAATGGTATTAGGGCTCCCTACAATTAAACACAAAACAGGTGTAAAGAAGTAGCCCTTATTAAATAAGAATAAGACTGAACCCTGAAAATAAAAACTCTCGTTTGTTTCGTCATTGATGAAGGGGGGGGGGGGTGGGGAGAGTAAGGGAAAAATAAAACGCTCGAGAAAATCAAGAGAAACCGTTTTTCCGGCGATTCTCGGCTGGTTCGGCGAACTTTAGAAAGTTCCGGCTTCAAAAATTATTTCTATTGACAATTGAATCATGCTTAATGGTGGGAATTGTTAGCAATAATGTTTTTGAGTGGAAAAACAAAGAAATGTTAGGAAAAAGTCTAATCAAAATCTACAAAAACGGTAATTTTCGGCCGGAAAAAAAATTCTCAAAAATCTGAATCGGCCACATTTAGAGAATAACGAATATTATATATAGAGTACAGCTCGAGAAACTCAAAAAAACCTGTTGTTCCGGCAATTTTTAGAAAAATTCGGCTTTTACTGTTTGACGGTTTAACCATGCTTGATAGTGGGCATCGTTATTAATCACGAAAAAAACAACGAAGTATATGGAAAAATTCCAATGAAAATCTGCAAAAACGGCGATTTCCGGCATTTTCAGCCGGAAAAAAAATTCTTCTCCGAAATCAGACTCGGGCATGTTTTGAGCATTGCTAATATACGCATCTTCGTGCCAGAAATCAGGAAAAACTAATGAGAGCCACTCTCGAGAAAAGCTGGTAACGAACGGACGAACATGGGTTAATTTATAGAACCTCCACCGGGGTAGGTCAAACAAACTTGGTCTGGGTGTTGATAACCTTTTGTTAACTTTTTCTTTGTCAAAAACAAAAGCTCCTAGAAATACAATTAAAAGAATTAATTACACTTAAATAAAAGTGGTGAGAGTAAAATAAGTAAATTGATAAGAGCTTCATGTATGTGTTTTCTAGAAGAAAAGCTTTTTAAGAACACAAGGCTGGATCTTGGCCAAAACCAAAGAACAAATTAAAATCAATCTAAGCCTCAGATTTCAGAAGTTACCAAAACAGAGATTTCGAACCCATTTTAATGATCTGAAGTAAACAAAGAAACTCAGTGTATCAAGAATATGGTAAGAACAAAAAAAACTAAAGAAAATCGAGAACAGTCTGTAGTCTGAACCAAAATTTAATGGCTCTTATAAAAAGAATATAATAAACAACGTATGAATGATAAATGAATATAAATGAATCAATCTCCTTCATTGTCACTAAATTGGAATTGCAAATTAGGGTGGCTTTCATGCATTGGGCAGCTTTTATTTTTCTTGTTATGTCCAGTTTCACCACAAGCTGAACATACAATGTTTTTTCCAGAAGGTAAAATACTTTTTTGTGAATTGAAGTTGCTTCACACGCATTAAATGAATGATGGTGTAAAATCTCTTCTCATCCAGGTTAGTGTCATGCAATTCACAACATTTGATGCGTTTATTAAGATGCTCACCAGCACAGGTAGAAAACACACCGTAGCCAAAACCAAATAAGTCAGCAAACAATTTCATCAAAGTACTAAGATGGTTGCGCAAATAGTGTAGGTATGGCATACCATGCAATACGTCGGTATTGGAATAGATCAAAAATTTCTGGAAACAATTTTCTTTTGCCAAATGAATCAATTCGAGGTTGGTCAACATGAGTGCAACGAATATCCCTGAAATTAAAATAAAGCAAGTATATAATACTAGTGAAAAATACCCACCCCGACCCCTAAAGTAGTACCAGGGTACTAACTTTTTTTAAATACAAAAATAGACACCACCACCCGGCTATGGGTCAGTACCCTGTGTCTGAATCCCCCTAGTGATTCTGTATATTTTGTCCATACCCCTGTAAAAGTTACTAGAAAATATTTTCATTTGTTGTAAGATTTCTTGCTTATTATATATACAATTGAATAGCACAATGGGGAGAATGAACTGTCAACCCCAGAGTTATAAATAAGTCACAGCATATGACATTTCAGGCTTATTTACACAGATTGAAAAACATTGGTAACCTTCCGGAGTCATAAACAATTCATACCTTGCTAAGTCTCTGAAACTGTAGTATAAGTTTAGAATTTGTTTCAATTTGATATTCTTTTGCGACTCCCATCCATTTTCATAAAATTTCTTCTTGCTGCAAAAAACAAAAAAGTTATTTCTTGTATAATATTTTCAGTTTAGTTTGGATAGTAATTTTTATAACCTTCGATTAAAACCGTCTACCAATTCCCAAAGCACTTAAAGATCTTTTGATCCTCTTTTGTTTTGATTAGAGTGGAAAAAGGATTTAAAAAGGAGCTTTTAAAAAGCGTTCTGTTTCATTACTTTAGTTACATAAAAAAAAAGAGAAAAAGAGAAAAATAATTTTCTGAATCATTAATCTTACATTTGAATGATCTAGGCCTCCTTCCTGTATAGCAAGGAATAAAATAATGTTATAATACTAACCTCTTTAAGTAAGAATCCAACTGATAAGCTAAATAATAACAACCGATTTTTCGCATGGCAGTTGAGACAAGATTTTCTTGTTTACGTTTCACTATTATGTCATGAAGAAATTTCCACAGGTAGCGATGGACAGCAAGAATGAGGTGCAAGGAGCAAGGTGCAACAAATTCAATAATCAAACCATCCAGCAAAACAGGACCCTGAAAATCAAAATATTTACTTTAATAAGATATTATTATTCTTCATCAAATTCACGACACTAGAATTCTGGCGTGTAGCCTATGCTGATAGAGCAGATTTATCAAAATAATGTTTTTGTGATTTTGATTCCAACAACCTTTTCTCGAACAATTAATTTTAGTTTTTCATGACAAAATGCAAACAAGGTTTTACTAATACACCTCAAGTGTAGATTTTGGTGGCAAAAGTTTCTCAGCCTATGCCAAAAATCGGAAATATGAAATAACATTAACTATATCCAAAAATTTTAAACACTCACCCATTGGCCAAAAGACTTTTGGGTAAATTTTTTGTACGCTTGTGAGTTCTTGTCAGGGGATTTTCCAAGAGTCTGCAATGCTTCGTTTCCAAGTTTTGTCATGTCATTAATCGATTGAGGGGTACCAGTATTCAATCTCTTTTCGGACCATTTCTGAATTGGAAGTTTACAGCGATTACATCCATAAGTGTGCGTACTTGAACAACGCCCTAAAATTTCCTTTGTGAAGCTAAGGTCAGCCACAAGGAATACAATTATATTAAACGAGACCATCTCATTTCCAAGCTCAACAGTTAAACCATTTTTAACCATTTCATTTAATTCTTTATGATATTCCATAACGTGAATTTCCAATTTTTCTCTGCTCTCTTTCCCCCCTCCATAGTGTCGTTATAAACTGTCCATAGGGGTAATTCACCATTTCAGAAATATTCATAAGAGAGAATGACGTCTGTTCAGTTGGATATCGCATAGCTGCTCTAAAGTTGTCACCTGTATCTCTGAGGAGGATTGTTTTCTTATTTGGATCAAAACATCCATACAATTCTTTGTTTTTATCACTTAAAATAAGATTTTAACCGACTCTGTTACTCAAATGTTAAAAAGTTCATTTTTGACCAAAGCTCACTGTTAAATATCAATTTAATTGTATCTGTTACTGAGCAACCATACCCCATACATTTTGAATCAAATAATTAAATATTTCCCTACTATAGGGGAATATTTGTTAAAACGGCCTTTTTCCGTTTCCAGTTTCGATGTTAATGTTTTCTTTATTCGTGCTGCACATTATGACTAGGCTCTTCAGTCACGTGACTAAAAATCGTCGCGAAGATTTAGCGGGGAAAAAAATAGTATTCTTCTATCAAAATATGGCAGGGGTTTTTACCAGCTTTTCATAAAACAAATGCTTGTGTGTAAAGCTCAGAGGACTGCCTGAGTTTCTCTCGTGTGTGCTGAATTTATTGTCTTTCCCATAAGGAGAAGAAGAAGGGTGGAGAAAGAAGCTGAAACACATGGAAATCAAATCCATTCCTATCTTGACTTTGAGAAGAAGGTGAGCATAAATTTCTCTCTGATTTCCATCATGTATATTATATATTGTCTAGATATTAATGGTCAAAACTTGGAAAAGCTTGCAGTTTTCTCAGTGCCCCATTTTTAGCCTTGATGCCAGATGCTAAAAAGAAAATATATCATAATAGAATAGATGCTTTTACTCCCTGTTTACCTTTTTGTATGCTCCCCTCCCTTGTCTGCTTGTATCTTTTGTGCGCTCTCTGGGATCCTTTGGTATGTTTTGTGTGGTCCTTTTTGTACACTACCCATGGTCCTTTTTGAATGCTTTCAGGGTACCTTTGGTACGCTCTCCGTTGGTCCTTTTTGTGTGTTCCTGGATACCTTTTTGTATGCTCCCCGTGTACCTTATTGTATGTTCCAGTGTATCTTATTGTGTCGTTCCCTGTATACATTATTGTACGTATATACCCATGTACCTTATTGTACGTTCCCCAGTACCTTATTGTATGTTCCCCGTGTATATACCTTATTGTACGTTCCCTGTAGGTTCCCTGTGTACTTTATTGTACGTTCCCCTTGTACCTATTGTACGTTCCGATCGTGTTCAAAAACAAAGGCCTGTTTTGTGACATTTTCAAAGTGGCTGACAATTATGTTAATAAAATGAGTATTTTTGGTGGCTAACAGTTTATTTTTTCACCAAGGATAAGTAGAATGATTAACCTTTCCAATTGTTTTGGAGCGAAATTAAGTGGCTTACTAGGTTACAAGATATTTCAAGATAAGCTATGAGTCGTTATGTGGCTGACAATACTGGTGGCTTTTTGAAACCAACCAGTTTCAAAATGTTGCTCCTTTATCTGTTTTGAGATAATATGATACCTCTAGTTACCGATACAAGTGTTATTTTTAAACAACCCATTTCCTCCTTTGAGGTGGCTGACAAAACACATATTTGGACATATTTGGACCAGAAGCCACAAATTTTACTCATTTTACCATTTTTTTCATCAAAATGATATGTTCTTTGTGTTACCGATCATCATACAAAATTTCAACGTTATATTTGAAATATTTCCCAAGTTATTCAAGAAATACTATATTTTTGTCAATTTTTGAGTTCACTAAATGTCACACTATTTTTGAACATGATCTTAACCCCTTGTACCTTATTGTACGTTCCCCGTGAACCTTATTTTATGTTCCCGTCTACCTTATTGTATGTCCCCATTGTACCTTATTGTACCTTCCTAGTGTACCTTATTATTGTACGTTCCAGTGTACCTTATTGTATGTTCCCCGTGAACCTTATTGTACATTCCCAGTGTACAACCTTATTGTAAGTTCCTCGTGTACCTTATTGTACGTTCCCCTTGTACCTTATTGTACGTTCCCCTTGTACCTTATTGTACGTTCCCTGTGAACCTTATTGTATGTTCCCCGTGAACTTTATTGTATGTTCCCCGTGAACCTTATTGTATGTTTCCAGTGTACCTTATTGTACGTACCCTGTGGTCCTTTTTGTACGTTCCCGTAAACTTCTATAATGGCTCAGTATATATGCATGGCAAACATAGCTCAAACCATCAAGCAGAGTCTCACCCTTTTAAAGTCTTTTTTTTTGGGAGATTTCAGCGAATGACCACACATATGGCATTGATTACTGTAAAGAGATTATTTCCCATTATGAAATTTTGAATTTTTCTTTCCTTTCACATTCAGGTGCCTGGATTACAAATTCAACAAAGTTTGACGACCTCTAAAGCTGACTAATACAATGTAACTTGCTGGCAATGATGTAATGATAATGTTGCACATAATGAGAATATGAACAAAGATAAACATTCTTGCAATAATTGAACCAAGGAACTCTATTGTTCCAAGATGTGATTTAATGATCAATGATACAAATGTCATGGAGTTTAGTTTATCAAGACACAAATTTCACAAAAAAGTTTGCTGGAAAGTGTTGTAAATATTTAGCAATACTGTAACTAAATGTGACAATTTCGAGGTTGACAATTTGTATATTATCACATGAATACTAATGTAACAGATGTTAGCACTGGAAATCTAAATCTGTAAAGAAGGAGATCCATTTTTAAGTAACTTTTTATTTGTGAATGTTATAATATGGTTGTTTAAAATATTGATGACAAGGAAGTTTTTCATATGAAACTAATGTGTACAACATATTTCGATATCTCCCAAATTCATATTGCCATATTTCCATATTAGTCCCTTAGTAGACAGTCTCAAGATATTTTGGCTCAGATGAGTCTTAGAATAATATCAACTTGTAAATCTAAGATTTTATTTCCTTAATGAAGGTAAAAAACCAATATTAGTTGAATAAAATACATTTATTTTTGTGTTAAAATAGTTATCATTTGCATGCAATTTTTTAACAAGTTTTTAGACTTATATCATCTGTGAACATGTCTATGAAATAACGACAATTTTTAGCAGAAATATGGTTATATTTTGTTTTGCATCGGATATTGCTTAATATAAAGGCTTTAATAAATCTAAGTTAAATTTTAAAAGTTATCTTTCATCACAAAATAAAAAAGTACACTACTCCGAGTTTCATGCTTACTGCACTTGTCAAATGTACAAATAAAATGAATCTGTTTTGAAATTCTCATTTAAAAAGCTAAAAAATGTTAAAAAGTTGAAATAATTGGTGCGATAAAAAATTGATGTGCGTATAAAAGGGTAATAAAAGGTAGATAAAAGGAATGCATAAAAATTCTATCGTTAGTCCGGTGGGACTGCTTTGAAGTTTTTCAGTAGAAATTTATTTAAATGACGGCATTTTGATACTAATTCCGAACGTTTATTAATCAGGTCAAGTTCTGACGTCATAATGTATTATTTCTCTGTCAGGCACAAATTACATCGTTTTGAGCCATTTACATAAGGACGGGCGTGGTCAATTATTTCCCAGTTCAATTTAGGGGAGATATCCTTCAATTGGAGGTCCCACACGTAGTTCGAAAGTTCGGTTGATTTCTTCTTGTCTTCATTCCTGAACGTGTGTTTGTGGCCATACCAACGTTGTTTGAAAGAATTGGCAGTTAAACCAATGTAGTGTTTGCCTTCCTCGGTATCGACTTTTTTGACGTTACACTTGTAGATAACTTCCTTTTCTAAACAATTTCCGTTCAATGGACACTCATTCTTCTTTCTGCAGTTGCACAATTTTTCGTTTTCATTATTTGTATCCACTTGATGATTTAAAACTTTCTTATTGTGTGCTGATATAATTCTCGAAACATTTGGAAGGCAGCTATAACTAACTTTCAGGTTGTTACGATTAAAGATCTTGTGGAGGCGGTGGTTCTTCGGGAAGTTTTTGTCTACAATACTCAGAAACCTTTTTGCTACATTCACTCAAAACGATGTAATTTGTGCCTGACAGAGAAATATCACATTATGACGTCAGAACTTGACCTGATTAATAAACGTTCGGAATTAGTATCAAAATGCCGTCATTTAAATAAATTTCTACTGAAAAACTTCAAAGCAGTCCCACCGGACTAACGATAGAATTTTTATGCATTCCTTTTATCTACCTTTTATTACCCTTTTATACGCACATCAATTTTTTATCGCACCAATTATTTCAACTTTTTAACATTTTTTAGCTTTTTAAATGAGAATTTCAAAACAGATTCATTTTATTTGTACATTTGACAAGTGCAGTAAGCATGAAACTCGGAGTAGTGTACTTTTTTTTTTTTTTTTTTTTTTATTTTGTGATGAAAGATAACTTTTAAAATTTAAATTGGCTCTGATTTCATTGAGCACTCTGCAACATCAATCACAAACAAATCTAAATCTAAGTTACTAAGTTGGGGCTTTAGGATAATCTGTGGGGTTCGACTGCGACTACAATCTATGCTCTGAGCTATTGGAGGAAATATTTAACCACATCTTTGTGGCTCTTGTTTTTCATTAGAACCCTCTTGATGTAGCATTTTGATTTCACCAACATTTAAAGTCTTACAATATTCACGAAGTTTATCATATGTAGGAATAGTGACGTTCTTCAGAGAAAGTGCTTTTTTCAATGCCTTGTATGATCTCTGCGAAAGATCGCAATTACCCATCATCAAAGCAGCAGCATCATGACAATCCAACTCAGCTGGTAAAGTTTTCAAACTGAGCTCAGATACCAATTGGACAAGGTAGTCCTCACTATCGCCAATTGCACCGTCAACAATATTTGGCACTTCCTCCAAAAGGTACTGCACAAAGCCTTAAAATAAAATAACAATCAAACAGATTAATATTAAGGTGCATTCTACCTTAAGTGAATTAATTTTCGCATTTTTTGCCAATTTTGGCCATTTTCCCCAAATTTAATCCACACGAAAATTTTGAAGACCTTTTATTCGCTAAATTTAATACACGCAAAATTTTTGGAAAATTTACAATCGCAAAAATAATTTGCAAAATCAAAGAAAAAAATCAAATTTTTGTGCTTTATAAAGTAGTTTTACGTTTGTCACTCACCTCTTTTCTAAAATTGTTTGATTTTTTAAATTTATATAGTCGCAAAATTAAATAAAGAAGGCCTAATTCGCAAAATTTAATCCACGCAAAATCTTTAAATTCTCGTATTGCGAAAATTATTATACTCAAAAATTAATCCACATGAAAATTAATCCAATTAAGGTAAGCTGGGAAAATAAGATAACTACCTAGACACTACTTTAAATCTAATCTTTTTGATTGTTAATTTTGCTGTGACCTTACTGATGTAAAAGCCTGGCCTTAAAAAGTTATTGTGTTTAAAACGCACAATAACGTATGTTTTAAACATATAATAATGTATGTTTTAGCGTAAAGATTCCTTTTTGCAAGCGTTTTGTGAAAATCAATTCTACTAATTCTACTAAAGAGTTAAAATTTTTCTTACTTTTGAAATTCTCCAAATGATGTTTGATTGGCCATTTCAAGAATCGTTTCGTTTCGTTTTCTGGCCGCTTTATCGCAAAGATTGCTAGTTGGCCCTGCATTTCTTTTTAAAATATTGTTTACTTTGGAGAGGGTTTCATTGGAAGAGGATTTCCAGTCTCAATCCATAGTTTCGACACTCTTGGAGCTGGGGTTTGTTGTGATTTCTTTCAAAACTTCAGACTTTGTTAAACCAAAAAATTCATAGCCAGAACATTTATTCTTTTTAGGTAGTTTGAATGTATCAAAGACTTTATCCTTTACCTCTTTGATTGAATGTGAGTGATATTCAAAGTCATATTGATGAGGGTTTGTGACACCGTGAAATAAGGGTCCGTTATTAGTTTCAGTTATATTTAAGTGAATGTTGCATAAACTTTCTAATTGTGGGATATAAATTGATCGCAAGGCTTCATATCTAGGTCGAAGATATATTTTTGTTTTTGAACTTCTTACTTGATATGTATATAATGAATTATCCAAAACTTTTCCAAAGGATAAAACTTTAGCCTAATTGTTTTTTCCTTTTCCAATAGTCAACGTTTGAAAAATGCTTTCAGTTGCTACAGATTCAGGTTCAAATTCACTAGGAGTCTCGATATTCTTGTCATCAAAGTTACTTTCATCCTCTACGTATTGCTGCTGTGTAGTAGATTTGAGTTAGTGTATATCTTTAGTGTATATTCCAAAAAAACGATTACCGACAATTGTCCCTTTAATTCTTAGACCAGTTTCAACATAGACATCTTTGGCAAGACTTGTTGGGTTTTTTGCACTTTTTCGCTTGCATGTCCAAGCTTTTTCAAGTTGAATTTCGTTTCCATTGAGACGTCTAATTTCCGCACGAAATGATGGCAAACAATCAACACCTTTTACTATACTTAGCGTAACATCAAATTCATCATTATCAGTTTTAATTTTTCTTTTGGCAACATATCCATTTGAGTAAACAACACCTGACTCTGTGAACCAACCAGGAGAAAAAATGCCTTCGTTTCTGTCAAACCATTCTAAGCAGCCTATGTTGACGATTCCATGCCAAATATTACTGTTTTTCTTATTCATGTTTTTCTTATCTATGATGGAGAGTTTTTAGAAATGATCAGTGTTATGGTGGTAATTTTTTTTTAAATGCCAGCACCTGACCTGACCTGCCTGTGCTGTGAGCTTCCTCTACACAAATTTTCTTACACTACAGTGCCATTTTTGAACTCAGAAAAAATCCGCCATTTTGAATTCAAGAATACAAAATACAGAACGAATTTCAGTGATTTGTATATATGTTCAAAAATATCATAATACCTATGAAAAATAGTGCCTAACATCAATAAACCTGTTATATTTAACAAGTAGATAGATAGGTGCAATTGATAAACATGTAATATTAGACTTAAAATCCTACCCTAACCGTAAAAAGCTTGTCAAAAATATTCCCCCTGAAAGTATACACATTCCCCCTGAACGTATACACTAACTTTACAAAGACATTTTGACTTCAAAACATGCTCATTCCAAGCTCAGTTGGCTTTATTTTGAAATTCTAGCTTCTCTCTGCAATCCCTACCATTTTGAATTTTTGAATTCGCTTTCCCATTGGTAGAATATCAATGTTTATCAGGTCCAGACCTATTGTTGCTGGAGTAACCGGTTTTTCATAGTTCCGCAGCGTAAGCCAAATCGCGGGGTCGCAAGATCGCCGTGTTTCGCGTCGAGGGATAACGTAAACTCACATAATTTGCATAATTATTCGTCGTTGACTTAATTCGTTTCATATCAAAAATATGAAATCACACCACACACAGAACATAATATCAAAACACATGCAAAACATTATTTAGAATTTTTTCATTTTGTCTTATTTTCTATCTTCTGATTGGCTCTTATTGTAAGATTAGATAAACAAACTCTCTGTCTTACAGTTTATGCGCTCCTTTTGTAAAATATAAAATGAAATTCTATTGTTAAGTGTGCCGATGGAGAGTGAAGGAAAAATTTGTTCATTTTTTTTCAAAAAGTTATGTTTGTGTTTTATGGAAAAGTCAACAAGAGACAAGTTCGTTTCTTGAGTGATAATTTTGTGATTCGACATAAAAGTATTTTGTATGATTTTTACAAAGCTCATCTTTAAAATAACCTTCAACAAAATAAATAAAAATTACTTTAGACTAGCAGGCTAAAATACCATATACAAAACAATGTATGTAATCAATCCCCCCCCCAAAAAAAACATTTTCTTGAGTCTTGAATTCGTATTAGCTGTCACTGAAAATAAGCACCGACAGTTTTATATGTTCTTCGAAAACGAAAAATGTCATTGTCTGTAAAATCGAGCATAAAGTCTCAAATTCATAAAACAACAAGAAACCACAACCAGTCAAAAGCCAAGAACTGTCTATCATCTATCCATTACAGTATAATACAATATCATGTCATGTAATCCAATCAGAATACAGAACTACAGCATAGGATCTGTACAAGTACTCTCTCTTATATATTACCACATACGATAGTCAATGTTCAATCACAAATCTTTACTTTATTTGCCATTCTGGAAACAAGAAACTTTTGCTGTCTTTACGACGAATAGCATTCTTTTTTCTTCATCAGTTCAATTCTTCCCAAAAACAAGAGAAGCACGATTAGGTCGGGATCAGGTCTTGAAAACTTTTTCTGATACAGTATTCCAAATATCACATCATAATATAATCGAAGAAAGATCTTGCATTCAACGAGTCCCCATCCTCTTCTACTCGTTTTCTGATAAAATAATTATAAACTTCTATCGCTCACGAAAACTCCCGATTTTATACCACGTGACCCACTCTGACCAATCAGAAGATCACCGAATCCTGCGTTCATATTATGAACGCGCCCTTTCCCTAAGCCAGTATTGCAAGGCAAACTTAAAATCCGTAAATATAAAAAATCTTTAAAGCGCCGAAAAACGCTATATTGCCATAAGCCGTGTGTCCTAGCCTTGTGAATACGGGCTTAGTTAACTAGGCTAGTTTTATGGTAAGTAATTATGTGTGTCTGCCTGGGTTTCCAAAGTTTTGAGATTTTGTCAACAAGGGTTCACTCACAGACTGTGTCATTCAAAACTGTATCAGACTTTTTTAGTTGCACCAGACTCTAAAATTTTAGAAACTTTTGTATGTTGAGGTAAGAGTTTTTTTTCTGAAATTTTGAGTCTGGATACCCAGGCTAATGTTGTGTAAAATATCAATGAACATTTGATTGCCCCTTTGTCTCATTACCTCAGTAAGTTCAACTATTTTGAAATGTCTCCAACAGTGATTGATATTCAACAAAGGTTCTGGGAAAGGAGAAAATATTGTTCCACCTTTAATCGGGGGCAATTGATAGAAATCTCCACAAGCTATTATTGAAATACCAGCAAACGGAATATCTTCACTACATCCAAAGATATTACAAAGCCGTTGATGAATGTGAAGTAAACGATACTTAGAGACCATTGAAATTTCATCAATAATGATAACTTTTAGCTCTGAAAGACGCTCTCTCAAATTTGATCTAGATTGGTCAGGAAGATTAGGGATGTGTTTGGAGTAGTTATGACCGGGATTCATACTGAAGGCAGAATTTATAGTTGAACCTGCTACATTGACAGCTGCAACACCTGTTGGTGCCATAATAAGTAATCTTTCTTTTGATGCGTTTCTTGTCCCGTACGTTAAAGCTTTCTGTAGATAGAACTTGATTGTGCTAAGGGTGTAAGACTTTCCGCAACCCGCACTCCCTTTTAGAAAGATACGAAAAGGAGCTGACCTCTCAAGTGTATTATTTCTTAGTCGTTGCATTGATTTTCTACTCCAGCGCAATATGAAGTCGAATACTTCTCTTTGTTTTTCGTTAAGCGATCGTATTCTCAAACTTAGTTCTTCATCTGAAATCAATGGTTCAATGGCTTGCATGGAAGCACCTCTTCTGTAATTATTCTCATTTTCCTGTTCATTATCCGACTCTTCTTCACTTACATAATTTCTTTCTTCTTCTCTTACTTCCTCGTTTTCCTGTTCCCCGTAGATATCAAAACCTCTTGGATTCTCATGAAAATTCATCATTGCTTCATCGACAGCATCAGCAAAGGGTTCAAAAACGGCTTTGTTTCTATTTACATTTTCTAATACTTCAGGGAATAGTAATTTTTCTGTATACGTTCCCGAGGGACCTTTTAGTTCGTTTTCATTTCTGAATGGAAAAAACATAAACAGTACATGATGAGCATAGTGCACTGGTTTTTTGTCTTTGCTTGGAACGTGATACCTCAAAACACTTTTAATTTTACGCAATTTTAAACGTTTTTTTTTATTAGACATTAAAGGAAATGATGTTGGTAAACGTTGGTCCATGACCTCTGATGGATCCAATTCTTCAAGGATTTCCGGTTGATAATCGTTTCCTTCTTCTTTGTTTTTAGATTCAAGGCTGTAATTGGCTAGAAATTCCGCAAAACATAAACGATCAACTGCAGCGTACCTTCCATTCATGTATCGTGCATTCGGTCGATCTAAATATCGATCTAACATGTTTCTTTTGAATACATTTCTATCTTCTGCATACATATTTGAAATTTCCTCTTGGCTCTTACAAATACGATAACGGTTTTCAGGTAAATTACTGTTGGCAAAAATAACTCCCGGTGACGTTTTTCTAAGCCAAATTTCTGGAAGGACAATAGAAACAGCTTCCTGTATAGACATTTCCCTATGTGTTCTGTAAGCTCTTGATATCGATTTCATTTTTTCACGCAATAATGCATTTGATTCTAATGCTTCTTTGGCTGCTTGCTTCATTGCTTCAGTTGATTCGTCTTCGGATTTGGAAATGTAAGCACACATATAGGACACTGTTCGGTGGTAATCCAGGACGGGCTGGATGTCGATATTAGCCTCCCATGCACGCAATCCTTCTTCAAAATAGTTGTTCACAAAACATGCTGCTGTGGAGCGCTTATAGCGAGCCTTCATCGGGAACTAATTGTGGGAAATGTTCTGAAGATTAATGATGAGACTTGTACTTTTGAATTTCTCCCATCAGCAGACACTTCTTGGTTCTGTTTTGCAGCCAATATCTTGCGTTGTAGTGCAACATATCCCTTTGCCAACGTTCATAAAGGAGATTTATCTGAAATGGGAGGCTCTATCGGTACAGAAAAACAAAACCGTTGGAAAATCCCAACTGCTGATTCGAGAGAGAAAGAATTAAAACTTTTAAATGATTTCCGTTCTAAGAACAATCACCCTGACCAGCATGAAAAGCATAAGAAAGAGCTGGAGTTCATGGCAGAAAATGGTATCAGACAATTAGGACCTGCCCGTATTGGAAGTTATGCAAACAAACTTTGTCCTGAGCCTCTTCATCTGGAGGTTAACAGTTGGACTCACATTCTAGATGTCATCTACAAAGAGGCAGTTAGGAGAAACAAATTTGATTCCTTCATAAAAGCTCTTGGTAATCAGCAAAGATTAAATGAAGAAAATAAAGAGCCAGGCTGTGGACTCACCTTTATAGCAAATGAAGTGAAGAAACACCATGCTGATGAATCCAAACGAATGAAACATTTGGACATCCGGCTCATTGGATCTCAAGCTATATCTCAAGCACAATACAGGTATCTTAATGTTAATTTTTGGCATGTTAATTAATGTGTTGACTGGATTTTGTAATATTTACTGTATTTCTCTCTCACTCTCACGTAGTAATTTTTAGCAAAATCATGATTTTAAAATTTTTGCGCAGACTAAATTTTATAAAATTGAACGAAAATTGTCAAAACTGCAAAATCAATCCTCAAAATACCCAATTACTCTTTATAATTATTAAAGTATAAAAGATTACTTACACATCACAGATAAAAAAATTCACTCCATTAAGAATTAGTGAATAATTTGTTCTTTCATACTTAAACCTAAAAATAGGGTGTGGTGGCCACCTGAATCGGCATCACAAGGTCCGTCAGCCACCACACCCAGAAGAAGAGGAACAACACAATATGGATATGACAAACATCTAGCACAGAAGAAGGAGACGTCCTTTTCATCAGACTTCGAGTTAACGCGAATCACACTGGTTTCCACTCAAGTAGAATTGGACTTTTAATCTCCGCTGTTCCTCCAGGCCTCGCAAGCTTGGAAGGCAGTAATGGCAAAAGCAAGAAACAGACATATTATCAGGACAGTCAAAATATTATCTCAAAACGTTCGGGGTATGAAAAATGATACTCGTATCGAAATTTTGTTAAATGTAATGAAGGAAAGAAACGCTATTGCAATGTGTGTCCAAGAAACATGGCGAAGCGGAAACGAACTGTTGGAGCACGGCTTCTTTAAAATTGTCTCGTCCGGTCTTGACGAAAGTACACAGCGCGGTAAAAGAGGTTCCCAAGGAGTTTCAATCGTCTTAAACGCAGATGGTAACGCTGCGTGGAAAGCAGGAGGTTACGAAAAGCACACGAACTTTGGTGCAAGAGTATTAGCGATTCGACTTCTTTTAACTGACCATCAAAAGAAAGATGTTGGAGTATTTCTTGTTTCAGCATACGCTCCCGTCGGAAATGCACCTGAAGGTGAATGGGACCTATTCTTTGACCAACTCACCTCTTGTATATCCAAAAAACAACAACATGACATACTTCTGGATGAAAAAGCCAGACGGTACCTTATGTGCAACACCACAAGAAAATGCATCAGTCTTTTACGAACACTTTAATCATCTCTACAATAGGGAGGCAAATTTCGACCAATCTGTCCTTGACACAATTCCCCACCATGATATTGTCCATGGATGTGACCATGAACCTACCGATGATGAAATAAAGAAATCCGTTCAGAAGCTAAACAACACTTCACCTGGTGACTCCGGTATCCAGCCACAGATCTGGAAATGCCTAATCGACAACCCATCAACCCAACAAATGCTCACCAATCTCATTCGTTCAATCTGGCAAACTGAGAAAGTGCCAGATGACTGGAACACTGGAAGACTTACAATTCTACCAAAGAAAGGCGACCTCGGGTTGCCAAAGAACTATCGTGGTATAATGCTACTCGAAACCGCCTACAAGATAATCGCCATCATCCTACACTCACGTCTTCTACCAATAGAAGAAAGTCTTGATCACGAGCAGCAATGTGGTTTTAGACCTGAGCGTGGCTGTATCGACGCAATTTTCACAGTCAAAATGGCCCTCCGAAAGCGACGAGAGCATTCAAAAGAGTCATGGGTATTTTTCCTCGATCTAGTTAAAGCATTCGATCGCGTACCAAGGGAACTACTTTGGATGATTTTACAGAAATTCGGAGTACCACCGAAACTGATCAGCTTGCTTAAATCACTTCATGAAAAATTCGAGGTGAAATTTACCGTAGATGATGTTACATATACGATGACCTGTACCATCGGGGTAAAGCAAGGGGACATTCTCGGTCCCATTTTGTTCACTTTCTTCCTTGCGGCAGTAATGATAACATGGAGAGCTACAACCCACCTGCCACTTTGTATTTTTCGATCAAACCAAGATGCTAAGATGACTGGTCGCAGCTATCGCGCATACGGGGAGGAGTATGAAGTCAATGATTCAGAGTACGCTGACGATACAGCTCTTATATTTGATACAAGAGAAGACGTCACTCAAGGGATACCGCTCTGCATGACTCACTTTCAAAGGTTTGGGATGGAAGTCCATTCAGGACCTCCCGACTCAAAGTCTGTCGTTCTTTTCTGTTCCAAGCCGCCTTGTTTGTATGAAGACCCGTCTACCTTTGATCAAGTCGACCTATCAAACATAGAATTCGGTAACCGATTCATTCCCATCGTACAGGAACTCACATATCTTGGAAGTGTTATCAGTTGTGACTCTTCAGATAACCTTGATGTTGATCGCAGAATACAAAAGGCTAGCAATGCGTTCGGCATGATCAGAAATTCTTTGTTTTCATCTTCAAAAATAAACGTTCGAGTGAAAGCAAATGTTTATCAAACGTTCATATTGCCCATCTTGTTATATGGTGTTGAATGTTGGTGTTTGACCGAGAAACTTTTGAATAAGCTCAGATCGTTTCATCGACGATGTATTCGAAATATATGTCGCGTGTCCCTCCGTGATCATAAACGCACTTCAGAGTTAGAAAGGCTCTCGTTGGAGTCTATCGATACCTATATTTGTCGTCAACAACTTAGATGGGCTGGTCATGTTATACGAATGCCCTGGAATCGTCTTCCAAGGAAAATGTTATCATGTTGGGTTCGTGCGAAACGTCCTCGTGGTGCTCCGAGGTACACCTACGGTCGATCTTTAATAATGTATGAAAAAATCTGGAATAGATCCTAATGTTTGGCATGATTTAGCTATGAATAAATTGGAATGGAGAAAGTTGATTTATTCTGTGAAAATTGCCCCTTGATTGTTTACATTGATGATATTATTTTCGACTAGTATTTTCCACTAAGACTTTACTATATTATTTATTTTTGATAGTATAGTATTTTCTTTAGCATTTAAATTTAATTTATGCGCTGTGATCCTCATAGCTATGAGGCCTATGCCTTTTTTTTGGGTAGGTTTAGTCTCTCTCTCTCAAAAGATTACTTATGAAAAAAGAAACCTTGACTTTTTGAAGTATAGAATTTTGGTCCCATTGATTGTAATTATTAATTCTTTCATTCTAATTCAGTTTTAGATTAGTGGATTCACTTTATATTGATGGAGAGACCCCAAAACAACATGTTCAACGTTTAGCACTTGGAAAGATTTGTGAGAGTTTACGTGACATTGATGGTGAAAGCTTTCCTGAAGAAGTGAATGCACTCTGCACTACATATTTCAATTTGTTTTCTTTGTTTTTCAAACAGCACTGTCAGTGCTGTTTGAAAGTGGCAAGTGGAAAGTGGCATCAGAACGCTAGATCTAACTATGTTCTGCCTTACCACTTTCCGGTTTCCAACGCCTATCATTCCCACTACCGTCCTCGAAAAGCCATTTCAATGGATGAAGAAGTGACTTGTTCATGTTCACGACCAATTTCTGGCAGTGAACGTTTATGCAAACATTGCATCGAGAGCAGTGATATCATGCAGTGTGCCCAAGAAGCTAAATTAATTGATGCTGTTTTTGTTAAGATAATGCCAGTTAAATGTTCACAATGCACTGAGAGGTTTGCAGATAAACTGCAACTAGATATTCATACCAAGTCAAATCATCATGTAACTGCAATATTACATCATGTTCAACCCAAACAAAAAACTGTTCTTATACCCAAAAATATGAATAAGGATGAATTGAAGGAGGCGTTAAGAAAGAGAAACATGGACACAAGGGGAACTAAATCAGTTCTTCAAAAAAGATTGGAAGGTCGTCTGACAACTGAATTGTAATTCAAAATTCCTATCTCAAAATAAAAAGGCCTGTAGGATTTTTTTCATCACATTTTTATTAAATTTTTTTCATATTGCTAGAGTCAAATATTTGCTTGAAACTAAATTACGAAACTTGAAAAGCTTAATTTTAAGTTACTTTGTCTGCCTTTTGATACTATAATAGGCTAATTAAAGCTCCCTCGAAATGAATCAAATTACCAGGTCGTGTTCTTTTTTGCACTGAAAGTATAATATGAATTTTCTAAATAGTATGTTTTTCTATTAATTTGTGTAACTTTTTTTCTAATATTTTCTAATTTTTTGAAATATTTCAAGGATTAATTTAGTTCATTTGATATCGTTGTCACATATCTTCATCAGTAATTCAAAGCTGCTTATTTTTAAACTGCACTTTTTTGTAATTCTTACATGGTCAGTGTTTTCTTGGCCGTATTTGTGTAGGTTCCAATAAATGATAGCTGAGGCAGGCTCAAAAATGGAAAATATTTTCTGTTGTTCTGTTGTTCTTACTTTTATAAAACTGATGTTTAATGTTTAATCGTTTGTTTCTCCTTCTTTTCTCTTTAGAAGAACATTAAAAAAAAATAAAATATTATAACCAATCAAACTATGGCAATCTCCCTTTTGTGGTGAAGAAATATCAATGGATGAAAAAGAATCCCACATCTTGAAACATAAACCCGAAGATGATGGGTCAGCCGGATGTGTGAAAAACGTTTCCGTGGAAATTATGAACTCAAATGTCATGTGAAAGTTGTCCATAAAGGTGAATTATGGAAATGTACGAAATGCCCAAAAGAGTTTAAAAGTAAAAACGGTCTTACTTATCACAACAAATCTGTTCATAAAATGGTTCCCAAGTCAACAGAAACTTATTTTCCATCAAAGAAAAGAGCATGGAAAAAAACCGTTGTTGTGTAGAACTTGCAACACTTGTTTTGTCTATCCTTGGTTGTTTAAGAAACACAAGCTAAATTGCAAAGAAAAACCTGGAAGAGATGTCAGGATATGGTTATGTAGATACTGTTTTAAGAGTTACAAGACTTTGAAATATAAGGAAATACATCAAAATAAATGTGAGTCAAGAAGATAGACGGATCAATTTTTATTACTACAATTTATTCTTATAAGAACAATGAAATTTTCGAAGCCTTTGGATGTTGTTAACTTTTTGGATTTTAAAGCATAAAAATGTTCTTGAAGTGTTCTCAGCATATTTTGAGTATTTTGATGTAATTTCCTAAGAATTTGGCGTCTCAGTGTCTACAAATACTTAGAATGTTCTTATAATATTGTTCTTAATTTTTTGAAGCCTTATTTTCTTATAATAAGTAAAGTTTTTAAAACAAAAGTGAGGGACACCCATACTGGGAAGCGTGCTCGAATTGTTCATGATTTTTTCTTATTATTTGTATTTTAGGTCATTTTTTACCTATTATAATTTCGCTGTTTTTACCTTTGATAGTATTTTGTAACCAGCTTTTTTAGTTTGATTATTTAAATTGTCTCTTTATTATCAAAACAGTAAAAATCAACACCGCCTAAATATCTTTTTTCATTGAATGGAAGGTTTAACAAAATTTCATACCAAATGTTCACAAGTAAATACAATTCATGATTATGACAATCGAAGGAAAAAATAATGATATGTAATTTTTGACACTATTTTCTTTTATACTTTAACTCTTTTTACCTTTGATAGTAATTTGTAACAAGCCGTTTTAGTTTGATTATTTTAAATTGTATCAAAACTAATTACGAATGAAACCAACACCATCTAAAGATCTTTTTTTCCTTGAATTAAATATTAAAATAATTGCCATACCAAATGTTAACAAGTAAATACAATTCATGATAATAATTGTATCATTCTATCATGCTGTTCATGCTTTCGGCTTGCTTTGTCTTTTCGACGTTTTTTGGCTTTTCATATCTGACTAATATAATAAAAATTTGAGACGAAAAAAATCGAATCCATCCTATTTTCTCTGACGTCTCGTTATGCTTTGATTTTTTTAAATCCACTTCCCATTAATTTGAACCCTTCCCATTTTTGACCACCAAGATTATTAGTAGCTTTTGCCATTGCAATAAAAAAATACATAAAATGCAGGGGGTCATAATAAAAGCCTTATCGAATGTTTTTTTGGCAAAAAGTTATAATATAACGGGGAGTAGAATCGGCAGTTTTTTAATGAAAATTAACCAGAAACTAAATAAGTACCAGCCAAATAAAAAAAGGTTTTAGTATAGAAATTCTAATTCTACGTAAAATTAGCATATTTTGAAAATTTGAAATGAGTTTTAGCGCGAAAATCTTTCGTCTGCTAAATAGAATCCACACTTTAAATCGCGTTGTGGCAGCGCGGTTAAAGACAAATAATTAAGCAGGGCCGCAAAATAATAAGATTACTTCTTTAGAAGGGCGTTCAGACCACAGATCTGTAAAGCCCGAAGGGCTAGATCTGCGGCTTTTATCGAAAAGTGAAGCCTAGTTTTAGAAGGATTGCCTACCAAAGTCACGTGACTAAAATATGCAATTTCACCGGTTTGAGAGATGTGAAATAGCGTTTGCCGCGTACTTTTTTTGAGCTCGCGCTCCGAAAACAATTAAAATGCTAGATCCTATCCATCGGCACGAAATTTAAAAAGTCAAATTTTTGCTTCACTTTTTTTTGCTGGAGAAAGCTTAAAGTTGCCTATCTAGCCCTTCGGGCTTTACAGATATCTGTGGTTCAGACTCCCAGGTTCGAAAGTTACCAATACCAAATACGCGAAAATTGATAGGGGGTTTCAGGGGTATCAAACACCGAAATACCGTCAAAAGTTCGATCAGATACCGTCGTACCGTCAAAACCGAAGAAAAAAAAACGGGTTTCCCGAAAAACAATTATTTTCGGATTTCCGGTTTATTTCAGCTAAAAACTACGAAATACAGGAATACTGGCATAAAAATGAGCGATTTACCGTTCACCGTCAGAGCTTGAAATACCTTAACACCGTAGTTTTTTTCGGCAAATACCTCCATACCAGACAAAAAAGGCCACACAGGAAAAGTGTGAAACCCCCCTGATAGTAGTTAGTAGATGCCGAAAGGAATCAAAACATTGGGGTGGTCACTCTACCCGGGTCGGGGCTGTGGATGGAAAATTTGTCGTTCTTTTTGTCGTTTTTTTGGTGCGGTTTGAGACCTTTCTTGACCTCCAGAAAAATAAATTTTGCTTGTGCACGAAAATTAGGACGCAGGCAAAAAACGTGCCACGGCGATCTAATCTCGGAAGTTCAAGACACTCTTTTTGACAATTTTTTTCTCTTTCTTAATTGCTTCCAAAGCGTTCTGTAAAATATCACCGTGTTTTTTTTTTGACAAAATGTTTACTTAAGAGAGAGGTGCGATTTTTTTTCACTTAATTCATAATTACAAATTCCAGTGATAAGATGAGTGACAGTTTTTTCAACGAAATAAATAAGAATGTCGATTTGCGACTAAAGAAGAAAATCAAGGACAGCAATGTACTGAAGTCAAATCTTGCCAACCCACATTATAAAACGGTATCAATCACAGATGTCCATCAAAAAACTTTTGCCTCACTTTATGGAAGAAGTTTCATGCCCGACGAAATTGTATTCAAACCAAAAATCGGACAGAGAAACAAGAGATTCAATGTCAAAACTTTAGAGCGCTTCTCTGAAATTATTCAAGATAATTCAATTATTGTAAAGCCATTGAAATGCAATGATTTTCTTATGATTTGTCCATGGATGCAAGTTGCAGAGGAAATCAATATTGATGTTCAAGTAAAAGGTGCTTCTGCAACATTGCCGTTATGTCAGGGAAGGCTGGTGATTCCCATAACTCAGAAGGAATCAATGATGAGATGCTTTGTTCCGTGTTGTGGCCTGATGAAAACGATCAAGTTCCAGACTGGGTTGATTCATTTTCATTAATGGAAAATTTTGGTCTTAAACTACCATACAACATTCTCAACAGTGAAGAAGGTATTGGGAAAATATCGGTGAAGAAGAGCCTTTTCGATTTTGGATTCATTCCTAAAGAGCAAGAAATTAATGATGATGATTTAATAAAGGTTCGAAATGACGTTTATGTTGTGCGTGGTTGGAACTATGATACATTCGATCCAAGCTCAAAAGTTTAAGGTTTACAACAGACTGCAAAAGAAATGCAAACTCAGCTTCTTACGAAGTGTTAATTAAACCTGTGGTAAAGGGGAACTTTATATCGTTACCTGAAACATCACTAAAGAACTATCGTTCTATAGACGTAGCATTTACAAAGTGTCAAGATCTATTTGGACAAATCAATATTTCGTATCAAAATGCATGCTTTAATAGCCTTGGATTTTTAACCCATGATATAGCTGTTTGATTTTTTTATCTTTATGATGTTTTCCCGTTAGTTTGTTTTATTTCATCTAACCCTAAAAGGACTTTTACTTGTACGTAAATTTACAATGTCTAGAAAAAGAATCCACAAAACATCTCAATACCTTTTTTGTTTATTTCTTATGACGATAAAAATAGTTCATTTTTTCAAACTTTTCAAATTCGAGAAACATTTGGAACTTTCGATATCTATTTAATTTTTAAAGAAAGTCAAGCGTAAAATCATATATTGTAAAAACCGCCTTCACAAATAGTTTTAATAACTTTTAAAGTGTCTTCATAATATTTTGCTTTCTTACTCTTTTCGGCAAAATAATAGGAAGATTCCGTCTCAATTCATTTAGTTTTTCTTCATAATTCAAAATTAAGTTTTTTCAAACTTTTAAAGCTTTGAAATAGCTTGACATTTGACTTAAGTATAGTAAAAATGCAATTATATTTCGGATTTAAATCTTTTGCGTTTTTGACTCCAGAGTGACCACTCAATGAGAGATTAGAACCATACTGCTATAACTAGACATTTGATTATCTCCATTTCCAAACCTAGTTTTGATCATTGAAGATTGATCAATCATTTAATACCACTGAAAAGGTTTAAAGAAGTACAGTTTGACGGCAACAAACTCAAAATACCATAGAATAGATATGAATGTCAAAAAGTGATAATTTTTAAACCCTCTTGAGTTAAAATACTCTGTATTCCAAAATTTTTACTTTCAGGTTCAATTCATATACACCGGGTGACCCAGAAAGATTTTTCTTGTGATGCAATGGGTTCTAGATTAATTTTTTTCTCCATACTAGTAGTAAAGTGTAACTTAAATTTGCAACATAAAGATTTGGTTCAGTATTTCTTGAGAAAATCTATTTTGAAGTCAAAACGCACAATAAAAAGACACCCCCGTTTTACAGGCCCGTTTGGACCCCCTACCCTCTGGAAATACAGTCCTAATAAACCGTCCCCGGTGTAAAAAATCATAGTCCCCATTCGTCCCCACTGGAAAAAGGCCAGTCCCTATTGAAAAACCTGAAAATCTTTATATCGCCACTATAAGCTATGAACTACTTAAATGTCTCATCCCCACTAATATTTCGAACAAAGAACAATAGAATTTCCTATACTCAGTGAAAACTTTTTGAGAACACTGTTGGATTTTATGTCTCTTTATTTATCCCCCTGACAAAAATATTCCCACCGTCAAATCAGTATTACCATACAACTCAAATAAACCCCTATATTTTTTTCTGGATCACCCGGAATGTATCTATTTTTGTTAGATGTCCAGAATATCTTAATTTTTCAATTTTTTTGTTCCACCATTTTTTGAGGGAACAAAACAGTCAACAAAAAAGTATGTTTTAAAATCCTGCGTTATCTAACCATGCTTCGATTTTTATTGGTCAGTGAGGAAATTAGTAGGCTGCACGCATCCCCTAAAATAGTTTTTAATATAAAATTGTAAAATATATGGGTGTTCTGCAAAATTCTTTGAAGTGATATCCGTGTCCGATTCGAATCCCCTATATCAAAAGTAATCAGAGGAGATGCAGGCAGCCTAGGAGATTAGTAAAAAAAGGTCAACATATTCAGAACTAATTGAAATAACTGGCTCTGTTGCCTATAGAAATTATCACACTTCTTTGAAATATGGACGAAGGTTTTTTGAATTCCTAATATATACAGCTCTGTTGAGTTTCCCCTTCAGACGACACTAATGAAATCAAAAACGAGTCAGTCTTTACATGGAATTTCTATTGTTTTCAGCGAAAAAGTTCGAAACTTCAAAACCAAATTAATCTCGCCTTTTTTGTAAACTAATCGAAAATTTGAAGGTTTTTCCCAGAATCATAAAAGGCATCCTTGGGCCAAATACAAAAATCCTCTATTTCTTTTTCAGAATACCTAAATTTTAAGCACTTGTCGAAAAATAACGACAATTTCGATTTTGGTTAATAGTAAAATGTTACTAAAAAGTTTTCCACCTGAACTTTATTCGTTTGTACCCAGCAGACACGGAACATTGTTTTGACGTCCAAATAACGCTATTTCAACTTCGGAACGTCATTTGGTCGTTGAAAAACGTTGAATGAAAATGAAACTCTTTATGATATATTCATTACGTGATCTTTTCCAGCAGACACGGAACAAACGTTACAAAAAACGTTGTGTCTGCTGGGTATTTTATTATTAACATAGTCAATTTGTTTTCACCGGGGACTACATTTTATTTAATATTCATCATTGATTTAAAAACTTGCTTTCGAAAGGAATTTTTGTTTTACTTTTTCCACTGCTACAGTGACAGTGAGTGGATCGGAGAATTTCATAATTCAGTTATATGAAAAATTAAAAGCAGAGACATTAAACTTCATGTGAAAAACTGCTACGATGAAAAATTCAAAAATATAACAGTTACGTCCTGTGGGTTTTTTTATTTCATGCATCAATTAGTTCTAATTAATTTCGGATTCGGGATTGTTGGCGAAATTTTGTATTTGATGAAATACTACAGATGTTTATTTGGGCTATGTGACGTTTTTCTTTATTAGAACAGGTAAATTTTGGTTGAGGCTGGATGTTCTTATTTTTTCAAACGCTTTCAGCCTTCGATGTTCTTATATAAAATAACAAAAAAATGGATCGTCTCAAGATAGCCCCAATACCTCCGGAATTTTATTTCAACACCAAAAACAATGTTGTTTCAACAGTCCTCTCTTGCAGCAGAAATTATTTTCTTAATTTCAGGCTAGGCACGTTCTTAAGTGGTTCTTTTTTTGACAACATTTTATAAACTATGTTCTTATAAAAAAACGTGTATGCTCGCACAAGTTAATGCAAATAACCGGGATCTCTTTCATAACCTGTTAAATCGGAAACATAAAGAAAGATTATAGGACAACGTAATTTCTTTCTAATTTGAAAAATAATGTTCTCTTTAAATAATTAATAATATAATTGTATGAAAAATAATTGCTCAAGTTACTCATATTAATCATCAAATTAATAAAAAAGAAAGTTAGATAAATCATATGGGAAATGTTTGTCACCTTCCTAATTACAATAAAGAACTTGTTTCCTAATTACATATAAAGAAAATGGGTCTTGTATGGACGTCCATAGGACACGTTCTGTGTCCACTGGGGCTAACATTAAACGTGATAAAAAATTCACGGTCTATACTTTGTGTAAAATACTCCCCTTTTTACCACCATTCAGTTGTCTAAAACTTTTTCGGCCTTCCGCCAAATTAAATACCCGTCAAAAGTAGTTCCCTTAATGAATAGTTTGAAGTTTTTCATACTTCATAAGCAGCAGTTTTTGTCGCAAGCTTCAAAATTGATTTATCCAGAAGTCTATTTTGACATTTTTTGTCCCATAAGGTACTAAAATATGTGACAGATAGAAAATATAATTTTATTTATAAAAACCAGTAAAAACAAAAAAAAATCATAAACTTAATCAATCAAATTTCATCAGAAGTTTCTTCTTCATTGTCACTTGGATCGTATTCTAATTTTGGGTGGCTTGGATGGAAAGGGCAGCCCGGTTTTTCTTAGTATGCCCTGGTTCATTACAAGCTGAACATATCACATTCCGTTTTGGCTCAAGAACGCATGATGCAAAATGAAGCTGTTTTGTACGCATCAATTTGATAATGTTATAAAAACGGCTTTTATCCAGATTTGTTTCATTTAATTCATAATACTTAATCCGCTTATTTAAATGTTCTCCACTGTTAGTAGAAAACATACCATAGCCCCAGCCGAGAAGGTTGTAGTAAGTCTGCATTAAAGATCCGATATGTTGCCTCAGGTAGTGCATATACGGAAGTTCGAAACAAAAGCGCTGCCAGCATTCAATAAAAACTTTTGAAAATATTCCTCTGCTCTTTTCTCAAAAGTGGCGATTCTTTCTTCGTTTCCATTTAATGATCGGATATCACTGGAAATAAGGAATAGCATAATATAGAATATAAGTAGCAAAATAAAACACTCTTGTATCACAGACTTGACGGGAGCCTATTGGAAAAAGTAGGTCCAAAAAACGTTCCCGTTAGAAAATATTCGCCATTTTGAAAAAAAGAAATTTTTATCTCCGCTACCCAAATTTAATGTGAGTGGTACTTTGGTGTAACGCAATATAATTCAAATCCCGATGCAAGAAGAGATACAGGGATGTAACAGTATAAACATTAAAGTAAAAGACAAAAATTTAGAAAGTCAAATTGTCCGATTGCTATTCCTATATTTATGTAAAATACTTACCTGCTAAGTCGGCAAACCTTTGTAAAGTCTAAGGACTTGTAGCAGCTTCCGACTACGGGGAGAATTCCAATCATCGCCTTTGTCCTCAACAAATTCATTTAAAAAGGTATCAATATTACTTTCAAGAAGTTTGCAGTCGTTACCAATCATTTTTAACTTTTCAGAACCGTCGTAGTGCTTCTTTTTGCTAAAAATTGAAAAATATAAAAACGTGATTACTACAATGATATACCTTTTTGGGCAAAAAAATGTAGGACAAAAGTGACGAAATATTTTATTGGAGGTGACGAAAATTTTTTCAGGTAAAAGATTTTGTTCGACGGAAAATAAGTACGACATCTTTATGTCCGATAAAGTAGATTCTTCGTGCCGCCGTGAAATTTTACTCACATCCAAGATTATGGGTTTACCGACGATAATAGACTCGATGAATATGAATTCTCGAAATCCAATTTACTGTTTGTGAACTTTTTAGGAAACTTTAAGTAATAACGTAAATAGAAATACTAAACAAGATCCTTTGTTCCAAGAATTCTCAGAACACAGTAAAATGTTATCATGAATACGTGCAATGTACTTGTATCAATAATAAGGGCCGCTTCGGGGAGGGGGGGTTTCAAAAAGAGAATATCGTACACCCTTGTTGAAAAATCCAACGGGTAGCCATCAAATGTTTTGATATCCTTAACAGCAGTATAAAACAATTCTTCCTGAAATAGCCTAATAATACCTGTTAAAGTAACTTTCTATTTGGAAAGCTATATAGGTACATCCTATCTTCCGTAGCGCAACAGGTATCAGAGATTCTTGATTTCGTTTGCTAATGATATCGTGCATGAATTTCCAAAGATATCTATGGTGGGCCAAAATAAGATGGAGACCACATGGTGGGATTAGTTCTATCACGACTCCCAAACAAAACCGGTGCCTAAAATAAAGATAATAAATCTTAATTTAGAATAAAATTTTTACTGGAGTGAAAAGGTTTACCGGAGCACAGAGACAGGGGTGTTTTACTCTCATTTGTCGAATACGAAACCTGGGAAAGTTCGAGTGGAGCATAATTTTCAAGACTAAGATCCCTGCCCAGGTGAATTACTTTCGTTATTAGGGAGGTTAAGTATCCGAGATAAATCACGACCACGAACAGGCTTTTTCTCTACAGGAAGGTACGGGTAGCAAGGTAGCAAGGTAGATATGACATCTCACAGTTTTCACGATTTTTCGTTCTAGAGCCGTCTAGCCTTGGCTCTAGCCTTGGTTCTTTTACATATTTTCGGGATATTTACTACAGGTTGTGGATCAGGACCCGTTTGTCATTGTGATTTTAATACTTAACCTCGCCATTATTGAGACTTGATTTCTTGATTTGGTAGAAAATATATTAGAGAAAAATAGCTTAGCTTTATTAAGAATTTATTACATTAGAGTCTCCATAACTCGAACTTCTATATGCGAAAGATTTTCGTTACCTTGAGTTTGAGTTGTGGAGGCTCCACTGTAATTGATTTTGAAGTTCTATATGGGTTAAGTTTCAGTCTCTGAAACTTAATAATAAAAAAAAGCAAGGTCTTACCCATTGACCGTAATTATTTGCAATTAAATTTTTGCATGCAGCACTGTCTTTATTTGGACCATCCCCAAGTTTAGTTCGTGCAGCTGATCCCATCACATTCATTTCATTCATGGTTCTACTTTCTCCAATTTTGCTTTACATGATGACCATTGATTGATGTTGAGCTTGCAATGGAAACAGCCATATGCTTGAGTGCAGAACATTTTCCCAGAACTTCTTTTACAAACGCCAAATCTGCAACCAAAAAGACGACAACATT
>NW_027104364.1:603255-613712 GCF_902728285.1 Clytia hemisphaerica
CTATCCGAGACAATCATAAGCCAAGAATATGCATATAAACTTGATCCAACTGCCTACAAAAGAAAAACGAAATCAAGAAAGAAAAGAGAGAACGAAATAGCAACATCGTTCTTCACCTCACAACGACCCTCCAAAGAAATCAAGTCAAGCTGATGGAACTCAATCGACAACACGGAGCCTCAGCATGGCTCACGACTTTGCCTGTTCAAAACGAAGGATACACTCTCAACAAGCAATGTTTCGTTGACTTAATCCGAATCCGTTACGGGTGGGCATTACAACGTACACCTTCCCATTGCGAATGTGGAACTCCGTTCTCGCTCGAACATGCCCTGACGTGCAAAAAAGGGGGTTTCGTATCAATGAGGCACAACGAGATCCGCGACTTCATAGCAAACCAGCTATCAAAGGTTTGCCGAGATGTCCAAAAAGAACCAACCCTACAGCCGTTAGTAGGTACTGAAATTCTACCGAAATCTGCCAACGCATCTCGTGAAGCCAGATTAGATGTATCAGCAAGAGGATTTTGGGTTACCGGCCAGAAAGCTTTTTTTGATGTAACGGTTTTCAACCCATTAGCGAAGAGGTACGCCACTCAAGATCCGACGCGAAGTTACGTCGTAAACGAAAATGATAACAAACGAGAGTACAACGAACGAGTTCTTCAAATTGAGCACGGCTCATTCACTCCCCTCGTATTTGCAGCAACCGGTGGAACTGGTCGAGAATGTCAAAAATTTATTAAGAGACTCTCAGATATGATTTCAAACAAAGAACGATCACGATATTCAGAGACTGTTTCTTGGTTTTTTCGCAAACTGAACTTTATGCTCATTAGAGCAATACATACGTGTTTTCGTGGTAGTAGAACCACACAGAACTTTTCTTCAGCGATCTATGATGTCGGTGTCACTGAGGCATTGACAAATATTCGTCAATAATTTTGAAAATTTTCTATGATCAATTGATGTCAGTGATTTATTTATATAAAAGCCTCCGGAGTTATTTGATTGTAATAGGCTAATGCTACATTTGAAAAATAACGTATACTCATCAATAAAAAAAAAAAATACAATACGCAATACGGAAAAAAAATGCATCATAAGCTTATGTTTTTAGATTTTTGAAAAGTACTAATGTTTTTGAGGATTCCCTGAAAATTTCAGGTTGCTA
Organism: Clytia hemisphaerica; assembly: GCF_902728285.1. Taxonomy (NCBI): domain Eukaryota; kingdom Metazoa; phylum Cnidaria; class Hydrozoa; order Leptothecata; family Clytiidae; genus Clytia; species Clytia hemisphaerica. The sequence goes on from NW_027104364.1 coordinate 604,429, forward strand.
GCTAAAGTATATCAAATGTTACTAACTTTTGAAGTTAGAATTTGTATTGGAGGTGCATAAAATTGACACGTTTTATATATTTTTACAGTATAAACTTTTAAGCCTTCTTACCCAAAAATTGCTGATTTTTCAGCCATTAAAAATGCCCTTTAATGCCCTTTCAGATAGAAATGGTTTCAAATGATTTAAAACACTTTTAAAAATCGTACATATAAGTACATCCAGTACATAGAAAAGTAGGTTCCAGCATTTAAAAACAAAGTGTAAAGTGCCAGCTTTTCTAGACCATGCACTATCTGACCATGCGGTACCAATTTTGTTCTTTATTGTTTTGTCGTTGTCTAACTAGACACGAAATTGAATTACTTTATAGACCAGATTTCGTGACAAAATTTCAATCAGTCTGCCTGCCCGCTCCGTCTGTTCGCTCCGGCGGCTGGATGATCGGTTCGACGACCGGATGATCGGTTCGACGGCCGGATGACCTGTTCGACGGCCAGAAGCTCTATTTCGACGGCCGACTGCTCATTCCGGTTCAACGGCCGGATGCTTACACGTTTTTTTCTTTACTAGAACCCAGTTTAGAACATTTAGGCTGAAATTCGTCGAAAAATTAAGAACATCGTAAGAACATGCCCAGCCTCAGATTGCAAAGAAATGACAAGAAACTACAATTTTTCCTCTATTTAAGCAGTTTTAACCAAACTTAGGGATGGATTTTCTAAAATCGAGAGTCAAATAGTGTCCAAATTTTACCAACTTTAAGTGCTCTTTATTTTACACGATGTTGTCTATTTAAAGTAGTCCGAAAAATTAAGAACGCATTTAAGAACATTTTATGCTGAAAATTGCTAAAAGAATAAGCACATCCAGGCTCAGCCAAATTTTAGGTGTTCTAATAAAAAAAAAAACGTGTATTGTGACGACCGGATGGCCATCCCGGATGCTTTATCAATTCGACGATTTTGAGCCCGACCCCCTGATAGGACGCCAAACCGGGTTCTATGCCGACTTTTCAACCTTTCTTTTTCTGCTGTACTTAACTGTATGGTCAAACTTTGTGCCTTTGTTTTAATTTCTTTCTTCTTGTTAAGCTGACAGGTGACTATAGGAGATGCTTACTCAAGGTACCGCACCTGATCTCAGACTTTAGTCTTCAGCTTGTGCTTGTGCACTTGTGCATTCATTTTGTTTTTTACTTTCTTTATTTCTTTCTTTCAAAATATATATTGGGTTTTTATTGCAGATTGTGTCATGGTTAGTCGCTAGTTTGTATCATCTTCAGTGCATATAACTTCACTATAATTCATCCACAGGAAAGTGACCTTCTCATTGCAAACCCCATCCTCTAGCTGTGTTTGTCAAACATCTCCACGCAGATGGACCAATTTCTCCAATGAAACAATTACACGCTCTGCATCAACACCCAACACTTCATCACCCCCTGTTGAGCATCCCTGGTAAAAATTCTTAAAAAGTTCTTGAAAAGATCTTATCAAGAAACTTTGCTTATTCAGGATCCTGCCGACGCATCGGACTGTCCGGTGTATTTGTCCGGTGGCAAAAAGTATCCTTTCGCTACACCGGACGCAATAAGGACGGTGTCAGTCCGGTGTTGCATACAGGGAATTTTGGACGCCGGACATTTATGAAACAAAAAATTAAGAAACACCGGACGCACCGGACTGGTCATGTCCGGTGTTTTGATTGTCCGGTGGGAAAAATATCCTTCTCTGACACCGGACATCCGAGTTCTTTAAGTCCGGTGTAGAAATTGTCCGGTGGTAAAAAAACTTCTCATTTTACATCGGACTTTTGCGTGTCTGGTGTTCGTTAAGCCCGGTGCGTCGGCAGGGTCCTGCTTATTCTTTTCCAGTTTCTTACTACGAACGTGCCAAGATCTTTCAAGATCTTTAACGATCTGATAATATTCTTTTGTAAGTTTTGAATAAGATTCTTGTTCCTTACAGTGATTCAAGATCTTGACGGAATCTTACTCCTATGCCCGTTCATAAAACTTTAAACTCAAACATGTAGGATAATTTTGATCAGCCACAGCGCACATCTTATTCATGGTATTCACGAGGATAGGTTTCATCAGTTTATATTAGTAGTGCCAAATTTTAAACGAGAAAGTTTTTGAAATTTCCCACTACTGGCATAAAATTGCGTCATGAATAAGATATCACAAGAACCTTTCTCCAAAGCAAAAACTAAATGATGCAAATTGAAATCTATGACAGATTGATTGATACAGATTTAATGAATGCAGGTACGAGTCGAGATAGGTAATTTTCTTTTTTTGTGTAAATCTTTAAAATTTAAAGTTAAAAAATTTAAAGTTAAGTTTTTTAAAGTTAAAAATTTATAGTATAATATTCTCTCTAGTTTTATATACATAAAACCTAAAATCTCTAGTTTTGGTGGAAGAGCCACCTTTTGCTGGTTTCCCAGAGGGACTTCTCGTCGAGTTCCTTTCTCACTAGGTCTGACTTTTCGTTTGTTGGTTCCGGGGTGCATATCAGAGTGAGGTGGAGCAAAACCATCCAGTTTGGTCAACGTACTGTTACTATACCACTGGTTGCCATGCCCTCTTCTCACCTCTGTCCGGTTTTGGCTGTGTCCCATGCCTTTTCCCTCACCCCGGGGGCCCTTCCTTGCGATCAAGCCTTTTGATGGAGGGATTCCCACCTTGCCTCGAATCGGGTTTTTGTGTACCGGGATTTTATGTGCATCCTTCAGGCTCACCTCTCTCGTTCTGGGCTCTCACTCCGTCAATATGGGTCACACTCGTTTAGACGTGGTGGGGCCACCTTTGCTTTGGAGGCCGGGGTACCTCTTGACTCCATTGCAGTCATGGGTGATTGGAAGTCTGATGCAATGTACCTCTATTTACATATGCCCCTGTCCCAGCACTTGCACGCCCAGCAGCCTATTTCTTCCTATATTTCATCTTTACCTAACTAACAACCAAATTGGATTTGGATGTTTATTTTATTCTAGTTTTTATTCCTGTACATACTTGCCATGTCATTGTCTTCATTTCAAGAACTGAAAATACCATGTAGATCACACTGTGTGCCTTCTTGCCTAGTCCCCCTTTCGACCACTTGCGTTTAAGTTTTTTAAAGTTAAAAATTTATAGTATACTATTCTCTCTAGTTTTATATACATAAAACCTAAAATTTACAAAGCACAATGGTTTTAAGAATCAAATATTATCGAGACTCAAATCTTGCAAAGACATAGCTAAAGCATGTACCAAGTAGCCTCAATTTCTTATAGTAGGATTTGAAAACCGTTCGAAAGCTCAAAAAAGAATGGAGACAGTTTTATTCAAAGTATGGACATGGGGGGCTATTAAAAATATCTAGCACGGACGCATTGCACCATTGTCATCGTCGTCGTCTTCATTATCATCATCATCTGGGTCTTTATTTTTCAGGTCCATGCACATTTGGTTTATTGAAGCACTGCATTTCGACCATGCCTTGTCCGTATTCTTTATATTGTAGAAATGCATGATAAGTGCTGCAAAAAGAATAAGGCAAAGTAACACGATGACAAATTAAATTCTTTCTGAAGTAAAATTTTTGCGAAGCGAATGAGTATGAGCGAAGCAGTTTTGCTATAGTGTGTGCGTACCTTTAAACTCTATATACCAGGGAAGCGCAGAAGGAAAATGAAAATTTAGTTCCCATCTGTTAAATGTAGATAAGTATTTCGTTCAAGGTTGTGTTTCTCGTCCAAATATAAGTATCAATCTCGGTTTGGTAGATGGTTTGGTTAATAAAAAGTTGATCTTTACGGCACCGAAAATGTTCGAGTTAGGGCTGTTTTCCAAAAGAGACATTTCGTCGTTTCCGTATATTTTGTATCTCTTCCTTCACCTATGAGACAGCTGATTGGTTGATATTTTCGTTGTTATGGTTTCGATCTTTTTGTTTTTATTTATCGAAACCATTTTGTGAATTTTTTATTCAAAGAATATTTCCTGGAAGAATTTTATCGACCTGGAAGCTTTTGGAAAACTCTACCAACTAGCTACCAGTTTAGTGAATTTATTGCTCTGCTGTGGCGATTATCATTTGGAAAAATCATACAATCAGTTTCACCCACCATAACATTTTGGATTCAACAGAACCCAACACAACACATTAGTGGGGCGGATTATCACATGTATACTTCAAATTGTGATAGAGCTCTGAAATTTTGTACAGAGGTTCATCATGAAGTAAGAAAAATAAAAATTGAGAGAGACACTCTCGAAAATGATGTTTCTGTTGACGTCAGCACTTTTTTTGCAAAAATTTCATCTTCGAAAAACCTTAATATATTATATACTGTTGGAAAGGATATTTAATTCTGAACAACTTTTTTGCTTACGGGAAATCACGAAAATCAATTTAAAAAAAGATATGCCTTTCTTAAGCCGTCATGGTATGGAAGAAAATCATTTTGACGTTAAAAATGTAAAATTATTTTGACGTTAAAATATATTGACGTCAATTATTCGTGCTGGTTTCAATAAACAATGTACAATTCAATAGATTTTATGAATATTAATTGAAACTTTTGTGTCAAAATCATGAACTGAGAAAGAGAAAAAAACTTTGCAAAAAATAACATTTCAACTCTAATCCAACGAAATTATGATTACATAGCCTTGTGGCGAGCCAGAAACGCATAACATAACATGAATAACACATCTAACGAAAAAAGGGCTGTTGAATAAAATGGTACTCAAAATTGATTCTAAAAGAATAGTCTCTGCTGTTTTTCTGTAATTTCCTAACGTTAAGATTAATTAAAGTAAAAAGCCCGTTATGATTGTCTTTTAAAATTTCAAAAAAACTTTATAAACAAAAACCTATACAAAAAAAATTGCAAAAACTCCCGGGGGGGGGCACTGACCTTGACGACCGACGGGGACGTGCCGCTGGAGTTTCAAAAGTCGATCCTGTCAGAAATGAAATTTGATGAAAAATAGACCCTGTCAGAAGAAAAATTTGATGAAAAACCTACCCTGTCAGATTCTACTGTGAAAAACCTTACCCTGTCAGATTCTACCCCGAAAAACCTACCATGTCAGATTCTATGTTAAAAACCTACTCTTTATACACGTTTTTCGCGTTTTTCGTAAAGCATAACGTGATATCAACATTTCCAGGCTGAAAAACTACAGCATTGCATAAACATTAAACCTCAATACCTGGAAAACCGACCAAAAGAATCGACGACGAGAGTTATGCTTGAATTGACCTTTTCAGGCGAAAATCTGAATCGAAGTTGATTGGATACTACTCGAATTGAGACATTTTAAAAATAAATCCTCTCTGAATCGAAATCTATTGGAATTAATAGGGTATTTTCTTATTCCTAATGAACTAAGGAAATGTAGAAAATAATCCATTTGAATATTTATTGTTCTAAGTTAGATATTTTAACGAAAATGTTTGACCTACCTTTTGGGGTTAGTTGACCTACAATTTGGGAGCCTTCATAACCCGACATAAAAAGTCTGTCAAATTATATAAAACGTTTTCGTTGTACTTTCATAACATGAAACCTGAGAGATGATTAATGTTGGCATTTTAAGCTTTTACGACGTTTCCCAGACCAGCTGGGACCCCAGCCCAATCAGAAAATTTGCCAAAGTTTTGAACAATAAAATTTCTATCCCCATTGGGGCCGATTGGGAATTTAGTAGAAATTTTTTGACCCGATGTGGGAAAAGTTCCACCGGGGCTGTGAGGCAGATGTGTTGTTACATTATTCACATATTTTAGCACAGAATCTTCAACCTACAAAATAAAAACAACTTTCTTGTCTCTTCTTTTCGTCCTTTCTTTTACTTTTCATCATTTGTAGCACGATAAAATTAATATCTTTATTAATTTTTTGTCAGAGTATATTTCTAAAGTATGAATTTCACTTAGAGAACAGAACTTTCCGATGAATACTGAAATTTTGCTCTCAGCAACCGAATCTTTTCACCTACATTCTGGGGGTTAAAAAGCGAAAAAATCCAATTTTCAGAATACCAAAAGCTCTTTAGAATATTGTTTTGGCATAAAATATTTCTAAAATTTCCTGTTATAATTAATTCAATCGAAAAAATATCAACATTTTACTATGGAGGAGGAGGAGGTGAACCTTCCCTTGGCACAGGGAATAGGCCCTAACTTAACGTAGGGTTCACAGCGCTAAAAGATTGTAGATTATTTTCCAGCACTGTTATGAAATTTGGTCAGCATGAAAGGAAGTTTTTTATTTTCACTAAAAAGTGGTATTCTATTTGTCAGACTTAATTTTTCTTTACTGTTTCCCCACCTTTTTACCATAAAAGATTTAGCCCAAAACCCTTGGGGGATATGCATTTTTAAAGGTTGGGGGATGTCAAGAAGTGGGGGGGGTCGTTTAAGAAGGGGGGGGGTCAGACCCCTTTCCGCACTATGAAGCCATTCCAAACCTACATTCTGGGGGTTATAACGAAAATGGGAGTCAACTTAGGTCTGATTCAAATTTCACCTACATTCTCGGGGTCAGGTGCTGTAATATTTTGATTATTTTTATAATCGGCCAACTTGTTTCATTGTTTTCAACTAGTCGGAGCTAACTATCATCTGTTTTCAAGTGGCAAGTGGAATGTTATAGAAGGAATCGGAATCTTACGTGATCCTACGGTAAGGGTCTCAAAATCAGAACTGATGAAGTCTAGGTTTGAAAGGACTATTTTGCAAGTATAAGCTTTAAAACGACGCTTTTACAAAGAGGACGAGAGCAAATGCTTGCTTTGTTTGATTACCTATGTTGTGTGGGAGATGCGCAAGACTCAGAAGGTTTCGATTTCGAACTCGAAAAGAATACAAGTTTTAAAAAAATTTTCCGGAAACAATGTTGTTAGTACCACTATTCAGCTGAACATTTATTCTAAATAGTTCAATAGAGATATCGTTGAAATTAGCCTCGATCCCTTTAAGAGGGCGCAATGGCGGGCGTGTGGTGCGAGACAACAGCAGCAAAGCGCCTGTCTTGGCCGTGCGATAAGTATTTGCAAAAAGCTGTTTGCCCCTCGCAGGGGTCTGCTCACCGCCGCGTCAAAACAATTTGCGAAAGAACTCTAAAAGCAAAAACGGCAAAAACAGACCCTGTCAGACACACATCATGAAATTGCGCCCCTGTCAGATCAGGATTTTGCAATTTTAGATACCCTGTCAGTAATTCTGCAACACTGAAAAAGGTACCCTGACCAGCGGCACGTCCCCGTACCTATTTTTGCCTAAGTGCCCCCCCGGGCAAAAACTTCTCCAACTTATCGATCCTTGTGATAAAAAATCTAAAAATTCCATAAAAAGTCTTACAAAAATAAAAAAATCATTAATATTAAAATTCAGCATCCACCACATTGACACAACTCTGTGCAACTCAGTCCCGCTTTCTTGCATTTACATCGCGCTCCACACATTTTCTTACAACCACATTTGATGAGTTCCTGGCATGCTTTGCTTGCTTCTGGTTGATTCATCCATCTGGGAACGGTCATTCCTCTTTCGTTTTTCTTATAACCCCATTCCAGCACGTTTCGTAGAGGCATAGTTCGTTCTGTTGCATTGCAAAATTTACTAAATAAGAGAAGAAGTGAAGGAAATATATTCTTCGAGCCAATGCTTCTAAATAATCGATATTTGCCGAAATATGTGTAAATGGTACAAAATGATATCTTATAAAATCTTTTTACCTGGATTCATTCATCGTCCTATGTACGTGCAACCGTAATGCATCCTGTGTTGGGGGCAAAGACTCAACTGGTCTCTGCTTCTTTGTAAACAACATTCTCCGGCATTCATTAACATCCGTACAAGGATTTGTGCGATCGTACAGAGTAACAACAAATCTTTGAATGATTTCGAAATCTTCTTCTTCTAAATCGAGGCTATCGGAAAGCCTAAAACGAAAAAAATGATATTGAGTGTTGTCGCAGAAAAAAATTACCCTATTATAAAGAGTGACATTTTCTCTTTTTTTCTCTGTATACATGATGACGAGTAATAGCAAATTCATAATTCACAATGGACCTTTTATTGAGTGGTATTGTATGAGTTAGCGAGAAAGAATAAGAGAAGGTGTAACATAATTGACAGCTATTCGTTACTCTTTATACAACTACATCTTTACCTGACAAAGGTTTTGGTTGCTTTTTTCAATGAGTTCCATGTGTTCCACGCTGTCTTCTTCCCTCTTCCAGCAAACATAGAAACAGTGTCACACCCAGTCAGAACGTACCAAAATGGCAGTGCCATACACACCTTAAAATAACCAGTTCAAATATAAAGAAGAGATATGAACTATTCAGTAGACTCGTTATTGTTTTTTAAAAGATAACGTAGTAAACGCAAACAATTCGACCATTTTTGGCAGAAGTCGCTAAGTAGAAAAAAAATCAAGTAAAAAAGAACTTTGCCTACCTTTTTTGAAAGTGACTTTGCAAGGGGGTGAATAGGAATGTATCTCTTATGTATTCCAACACCGAATTCGACCCAGAGTTCTTTCACTCCCAACGAGAAGAAGTGCCGTAAAGCAATAACTACCACATCAGTATCCACCGTGACAATGGATATTTTCTTGAAACCTTGAAAATTTAGAGGGCATTATACTGATTCTGATTAACTATCAAATAACAATAGACTATGATTTTGACGGTGATGTCTTTAGTTGCTTGAGAGATGGTGTCCATATTTTTCGAACCGTCTATGATTTGTGCCAGAAGCTTAAGAAGATGATTTGGAAGACTTTGAATATTGATGTCGAAATTGCCATCGAATCTGTGCTCTTGTGAGAAGAGAGTCCTCCGAATAATAGCAGCAGCTTTTGAAATTATTACATCCTCATCTGAGGTTGACTTTTGAGAAGCTTCAAAGACAACGCGGCCAAATGATCCATTGGTTGTAAGGATTGTATACTTCCCATTTTTTCCCTCACAGAGGCCATTCAATTCTTTCAAAATACTTTCTTTGAGTCGGGTCACATTGACATTATCTATTCGACTTTGGCTCGCACCAAGCTCTTTCAACTTCTCTTGATACATCTCACGCAAATCTTTCATCATGAATACCGGGTTTCCAGTCGATGCAATGACAAGCTCATTGATAGTGTCACAAAGTTCTGACAATGCTAATCCTAAGTATAAAATTGTTGAAATTATAATTTGAGAAATAGAGAAGTTTACTGAAACTGGCATAAGCATCGCACACTGAAGGAGTCATTGAGTTTAAAACCCGAAG
>NW_027104364.1:626638-634334 GCF_902728285.1 Clytia hemisphaerica
AAAGCTGTAGCTTCAACAAAAACTTTTTTTAACAAGAAAAAAATTATCCTCGGGCACATAACATTGATATATAATGTAGAAAATGATGGAAAATATATACCCTAGAAATCACTTAACTTCCTCTTTAACAGATGTAAGAGATTGAACGAGTCCATGATGTAAGAGACTGAAACAGAGTAGACTAAAGATGTTGAATAATGTGAAAAATGTGAAACATTTGATAACTTGATTTAAAATTATTTAAAACAAGCCTGAGAGCTCCTCCAACCCCCCAACCCCCACGAGAAGCTCAAAGTATACTTCTCTTTAGCATTGTAGCACTGTTTCTATGACATCATACAATTAAGCTATAGTTCATTACTACGCATTCGCATCTCGCACTTCGATGAGTAAAGAGCTCTCATTTTTGGCGCTTTCACCATCTTGAACATTCAACATGTCGATTACAACAAGAAATCAACAAAACCAACAGGAAAAAGAATTTATGAAAGGAAACTTTAACAAGATATATGAAAAACTAGACAAATCAACACTAGATGAATTCAACATCCAAAAAGATATAACTGAAATAAAAAATGTAATCATAAAAAACTTGGTCGAGTCAAACAAAAAATTGCAAAAAACTGTTGAAAATATAAAAAATAAAGTGAACAAGCGAGAACAACGTGAGAAGGAACAAACAATAAACATAGAAAAGCAAACTCAAGACAAATTAATTTATAGGACCTCCAGGTAGGTCCAAAAATGTGACTGATCATTGTCCTACTTTGCACTTGAAGCAAAATCACAAAATCTTGAAAAACACAATTTGCATCCAGTCTGCGTAAATTAATTTTGTAGTTTAGTACAGTCAAGTTACACAACATGCACACAACCATCTTGAAGACTTTGCTGGTTGCAAATGATAATCAAAAGCAAAAATTAAAATTCATAACTATGCGGGGAAGCTCATCCCCCCCCCGTTTTGCTTTAAACTCGCTTTTGATTTGTCTTTGAATTTGGGCGATCGCTTTACCGCCTTGGCGGAATAAACACACGACCATGATAAATAAATTCAACAGGGCAGTGGAGTAGCAGTTTCAACTGGGAGTCCTCTCTTCTGTGCCAAGCACTGGCAGTGTTTTTTTAACTTCAAAACAATGTTAAATGAAGACCAGATGGATCTGTTTGTGACGAGAGTGTGCATGTTGTGTAACTTGACGGTATAATTCAAATTCTAGAAACCATTTTTCATAACTTTCTGCAGTCTGCTTTCTGCAAGTCTGATAAGAGATATGTATAAACTGTTATCGCCATTCATTCCATTCCATCATTCAGTCGAAACGTGCGCAAAGGTTAAAAAAGGTTAGAAAAACACAATCTGCGTCCGTAACTGCGTGAAAAATAGTTTGATCAATTTCAACAAGAACTGTATATATTAATATTAATATAATTGATCAAATTCCAAAGACCATTTGTCATAATTTTGCAAGTCCAATAATAGGAGATGTGATGTCATCATTTGGTTCCCGTCATCTGACCGACCCTGATTTACGGTCAGCAGGTAGAATTGGAGAGTCAGAAAGATTTTCTGCTGCTTTGCTGGATTTCCACTGTCGACCTCTGCACGCTCTGTGTTTACAAGTTTTCAAATCGAAGTAGCGAGCTGCATGCTGATGGAGAGCAAACCGAAAACCTGTTTATCCACGGTTTCTCAATTTTTTAATTCGGATCAGTCCACACGGATTCACTTTCAACAAGATGTAGATGCTTCTTAACAGAAAAATATTTTCGACCGACCCCCACTTTTTAAAGTAGAAATGACGGGAACCAGACAGTTTTTTGCGATTTGCCTTATCAAACACGTCCAAGTCCAAAAAAGCACAATTCAATTGCATCCAGTCTTTATCAAATTTAGACAGTAGCTGTACTTTTGTAAACTTTATCAAATTCCAATAACATTATAACACCATCAATCCCCCCTAGAGGCAAACAAGAAAAATATGTTTTTATTGCAAAAACTAATAAAAAGCAGCAATAAAAAGATAAAAAGTATCAGAAAATTCAACATAAACAAAAACTTGATTTGTAAAAACAACGCACGCTAAAAGTACGCAAAAAGTTAACCCAATCGGAAGAAAGTTTAGAAATCACAGTGAGTTCGGGAAATCGGATTTTATTTTTGCCGTCTTATGATGATGGAAGAAGAAGAAGAACCGAATTTTACCTATTTGAATGCTCAGCTTAGGCTGACCAATTATCCTCTTTTGGATTTTTCCGAAAAAATGGAAGATTTTAGCACATTTACGCATATTGCAGAGGAGGAAGATCTATCTAGCATGTAACTAATACTTAAAAGTTGTATCATTTTGGTGTATTTTAAGAAATTATTGGACTTGTAACTATGTAACTATTTTTGCTTGGCAGCAAGAAAAATTTAAGATTGTGACGGACGGGACGGTACAAATTTGGCGCAATTCACCCATTTGATTGGTTCGATTATCGTTCGACTACATTCGATTGTCGTTCGACTGTGTTTGATTGTCGTTTAAAATATAGTAGTCTTTCAACTGCCTTTGATTGTTCTATGCTCTAAAGAAGGCCTATTTTCCATCCTAAATCAAAGAAGAGTGTTTGACGTCCTCTGATGTCATGAAAACATACAATCCACCACTTTCACCATAATTTTCCAATCGTATGACGTATGGCAAGGATTTGTCATGTGGTCTAATTCGGCAATTTGTCCTTCCACCCTTATGATAACACCTGCTTTTCCTATCCCATCCTACATCCTATCTGAATCAAACGCAATCTAATGCAATCGACTGCAATCAAATAAATATCAATCTAATCTGAAAACTATGGCAATATTCAACAATCAAATTTCAATTGGTCGACTGCGTTTAATTTGTATCAATAAGTATCAATACAGAAAAAATAAATTAAAATTGAGCTTTTTCTTCACCTTTTGCCTTTTTTATCTAAGTGGTCTAAGGTTCGGGGAAGGTTCATTTTTGCTTATTTTCATTAGCTTGAGACATCCTATCTCATTTGCACTGGGTGACGAAAACCCTGTTCAAATGCTCAGATGTAGATGTATGGATGCCAGGATGGACTGGATGGATGTGATGAAAAACCAACATTTTTTACGATGTACGACCTTGCCGGCACACCGGACTTGACAGCACCGGACATAGTTAGTGAATGTCTGGTGTTGGATAAGAATACTTTTTATCACTGGCTACCCTCAACACCAGAAGTCTGAAGGCTGACGTGTCTGGTGAGCGTGTGCGCGTTTATAAGTTTTTTCCGACGCATGTCCAGTGCCTAGAGCTCCCGGCATTTAAACACCGGACTGACACTGGACTTACCACATCTGGTGTACCAAAAGGATACTTTTTGACAGCAGACAAAACACCGGACTGTTTGGTGCGTCGGCAGGGTCGTTAATAAATATTTTTTAATTTCAAATTTTACAGGAATATTTTCGACAGTTTAGGTCCCAAAACCTCTGGAAAAGTAAAGTATTGTTCCATTTCCGAATACGCTATCAGATGTATACACATAGTTTGTCTTCGTAACTTGAATACCTTCATTAAAATTTTTATTCATTTGTTTTTCCTCGTCCTCCTCGTCTAGTTGTTGAATTCCTCGTTGTTTATCGCCGCCATTTTGCTTGCTTCCATCAGATTGATAAACACTACGTTCAAACTGTCAATAACGGTACAATGCTAGAATCACCTATGTCCAAACTCTCAATAACGGTACATTACTTAAAGCACGATACCCATCAGTTTACCCTTCGCTCCAGAAATCTAGAAAGTGTTTTTGTGTCATGATATATTGTGCAACGAAAATCTATAATTTAATGATTTGATGTAGAATAGATAATGGGAGATAAGGATTTTACTTACGGTGAAACGAGAATCATTCACTGATCGATAAGGGTGTAGTTCAGGCTTTAATGCATCACGTCCTTCTTTATCATACTGGCCATTGAGACAATAAAAGAAATAATCAAACTTGCGACAAAAATCTTCAGTGCACATAAGTTCTGGTTTGTCTCGATATTGTAGACAATCTGCTACAGACACTATAAACAGAATTGATGTTTTTTTGTTAAAATGATTCATTTTTGTGTATACATTTATTATTATTATCTGATTCCTAAATCATTGCATCTCTAAACATAAAAAAAAAACTGTTCTTCAAAATTGAAATGTAATAATAACTCAGGGCTTAGGAAGATCAACTAATTGTAGACCTATCCAAATAATAACAAACGTACTTGTGCAGCAAGTCTAACTTTCATCCTTGATGAAGGTGTCAATTTCACATGTTCTGTGCAGATTTTGGTCATATAAAGACCAGGCGTGTTGGGATCAAAATTCTTCAACGAAACAAGATGAGCCCAACTGATGTAGTAATTGTTGAACTGAAAATAAAATTGGTTATTTAAAAATGATTTCAAATTGTCTTCATTTTATCTTGAGTATGTTAGATTGAAAATCCTTCGGATGACGTGTTACATAGAACCATGAAATAATCTTTTTGACAAAGTCTTATTTTTCATCTGAAATAAAAAAGCATTTCTAAATTTTCTGTGTGATGATTGTTTTAAGACATCTAAAACATTTTGAAAAACAAAACTTTTCAATAAATACAGGGTGAAGCCTAATATAACGCCTCCGATGTCAATTAAATTGCCTTTTTTAATTAACTTTGATAAAAGTTCAATAAAAGAAGCAAAAATATAAATTGTTGATGTTCGTCCTTAGATCGAGGGTTATGGAAAAACTTATGTAATGGAAAACCTTCCCTCAAGCAGAAAAGAGTATTTCACTCCAACACAATCAATACCAAGCATATATTACCTCGGGTAAGACAAGCTCTTCCTGACCATCTTTGATGAGCTCCCTTACTCTTTCATCATCCTTTTTTCAGTTGTAGTAAATTTCGAATGACCATGTTTTTCTAAAATGATAAAAAGAAAAATGACCATACATTAATATCAAGTATCATCAATGTTTTAGTTCGGTCAATCCGAGTTTCATGTAAAAGTCATGGTCTAACTGAAAAAAAGCTGTTTTTCAAGCAAGAAATACTCAAATTCCAATAAATAAGAAATATACAGTATATAAAAACATTCGAGGGGTCTTTAATATGCTTTACTTACACAGTGATCAGGCAATTAGCAATCCTTCAGCCGACGGTAATAGAGTCTCTTCTTTATCAATTTCTGAATAAAATGATCAGAAAGAATATAGTTATTTAACATTTCGAGCATCTTCCCATTTTTAATATGCAAAGCATCTAATTGACTCCTTCGTATCTCATGATTAAGTGGTGCTATGAACTTGAAATTATGGTCAGTGATAAACACTGACAAATGAAGATGATTTGCTAATTTTCAGGTCGGCCAACTGTTTGGTTGATATCTTCAGGACCAGAATGTTAAAAAAGGCTCAAAAAATGTAACTGTTAAAATTACTACTGGAAACTGTTATCGAATAGTAGAGAAATATGGTAAACTCGACCGCTTAGACTTACCGGTATTTTAATTCTTTTCCTTCTTGTACACAACCACAGTCGGAAAACCTCTCGGCACAGACCGGATGGTAGTCAAGGAAGCAATTGGGGCAAGAAAAAGTTTCGTCCCCATCGCTTTCGGAGCAGCAGAATTGATTGTGTCGATTACAATCCATTGGCAAGGTATCTGGAGTTCAGAAAATAAGTTCAAGAGTCAATAATCAGGTTATACCATACATATACTGAAAAAATTTCGATACGAAAAAAAGCTTATCTGAAAGCAATGTAAACAATACAAAAAATAGGACTTTTACCTTGAGTTAGGGACAAAGAAAATATCTCGTCCCCTTGGATTAGAATATTTATCCCTTTGCTGTTGCTGGTGAAGTGTGATACCACTTCCCCATCAAGACAGAGGTTCACGCTCAATCCAATAAAATAACCAACAGCACAAACTTGAAATATATCTATAAAATAAGAAGATTATTTTAGAAATATGTGTAATTCAGGCACAGCCGAGCACGAGGGTCTCCTCCTATTGACGACTTTTGACAATTTTCAACTTGAGGGCAAAGTGATATAGAAAGATATTCTTTTTATATGATATCAAAAGCGTACCTTTTGTTCTGACAGAATTAACAAATTTTGTGAAGGGAGAGAAGGGAAAGTTGTTTTTTGTTTAAATATGCTGTGTAAGCAAATGTTAGATATTCTCATGTCATGTCATGTCATGCCGTGTTATGTTTTTGTCGTGTCTTGTCTTGTCCTGCAATGTTATAAATAATGTGCTAATGAATAACCCATCCATTTTCATTTGGATCTAATCGTTAATGATTTTTATCAAATGCTTTAAAGTAATGCCAAACACCCGGATTTTCGAATTATCGTCAGTAATGCGTCTTCTTTTCTGTCATGAAACGAATTAATTTGTAAAGCCAATTCGACGCGATGGAAACAGAAAGGTTGTTAATGAATCCAAGTCCTTTTTATTCTACCATCAAGACAAAAGACTTTCACACATTTTAAAGTGCAATGGGAATTGGTACAATCCTGGGCGTAATAGTTGGGACAAAAGGGGAATTCCTTCGAAATCTTAAAACCGCAACTGATTATTAAGTGCCATAAATTAGGGCTGGGAAGTAGAGTTTTAACATTAGACTTAACCCTATTATTATCAGGCTTTTTCGGATTTTGTATTCTCAAGGGGGGGTGTTTTCCACCAGCCTTTCATAACTTTTGATCTAGAAAAGGTATGGACTTGAAATTTGGCACAAATGTTCTCTATCATAAAAGGAGTTCATAGAAAAAAATTTGGGTTGATGACGTCATCATAAAGGTAATGACGTCATCACAAAGTTTCATAATTATCGCTGACCAATGAAAAAGTACTGTTCAATAAAATAGCAATTAAAGTTGAACGAATGGAGATTTTTCAATTCTGTTTTAAATTTCTAAAAGCCAAAAATCATATCTTTAACATATTTGCTGGTTTTTAACATACTAATAAAATTAAGGTCTAAAATCCATGCAGAAAATGAGTAAATCTTTTCAAAAAACAATGACGTCATTTTTGATAACGTCAGCAGTTTTTGAAAAATTTTTAGATATTTTTTAAAATTTATCATTGATACCTAAAACCTGTTAAAATTTGAAGTCAGTTGGATGGCTAGATCAAAAGTTATGCTAAATTTAAAATTTTGAGATTTTACAGGGTTTTAGCTGGATTTTATGATATGCCTGCACAAAAAAGTCATAAAACCTGATCTGGTCGGTGTATAATTGTAAAATTTGGTATACATGCTGTTAATAGGATTATATTAAAAGTCAAAAACTTTCAGAGTGTTAAAAAAATTTTTCAGTGAGCTATTAGCAAAAGAGTGCCAGCCTGGTGGAAAACACCCCCCCCTGATAAAAATAGGGTTAAGACTTAGTACCTCAGGATTTCATGATCCAAAAACTTAAAAAAGTTCCAACAGGGCTAAGAATATAGCCTGGAAGCCACTTAACCCCTCCAAAATTGAAATATCCAGTGAAATAAAGTGGAAATGCTACAATCGCCATTCTCACCCGAACTATAAATTCTGAAAAACGTTAAAACAGCCAAAAATGTCGTCCATGATTGCAGCACGTTTTATTTTAAGTTTTTTAACTAAATTATCCAAAGGAGAATTGATGGATCATACATAAG
>NW_027104364.1:634375-637995 GCF_902728285.1 Clytia hemisphaerica
ATTTAGCTTAAGTGCTTGAGTGCAGCATTGGGTACAAAGTCGTTTCCCAAAACTTTTGGGCCATTCTAGAAAATTTTTGCTACCCCCCTGTCAGACAACGTGCATTTTTTAATTTTTTCTAGCCTTAGAAATAATCTTTTTTTCTAGCGGTGGTCGGAAATTCTGATGAAAATACACGTACTTTCGCAAAATGCGTCAAAAAATCCACTCTTTTTTGCCCTTTTTAATTCAATTGCCTTGGAAATTCCAGGAAATTCATACATTTTCTTCTTTGCCTTGGAAATTTTGAATTTTGGTGAAAACTATTGCCCTTGGAAATCCTGTGTTGTCCGCCCCCTGTTACAGACAAATTCTGGAATGGCCCTTTAAATGAACAGTTAAGGCTACATTTGAAGGAAGAAATTTTGGCGGATGGCCAAAAAAAATTTTTCAGACAGAATTTAATTTGGCGGATGGCAGAGAAAATTAAATTTGGCGGTTGCAGGATATTTAGGGTGAAAAATGATAGCAAAATCGTTGAAAACACAATTTTGAGGACCCTCCCGGCGCTCCGGAAACTTCCAAAGTTTTCCGGAGCAACTAAAAAAACACTTTTTCTCTCTTTGGAATGTTCCAGAGCTCTTCCGGTGCTTCAGGAACAAGAGATTTTTAACACGTGGGTAAAGGCCACATTTTTGGTACACCTGTCCCTTCCGTTACGCTTTTGACTTTTACTGCTCATATCTTGAAAACTAGCATTAAACTTGCAAAACTTCCAATTGATTATTGATCTGGGGTAGAAAGTGCCCTTACAATCAGAGTTTGCCCAGCAATAGGGCAGTCTTTCCTCTTACAGACCCTGCAGAAGTCTAAATTTCACATTTTTCTACGAAAAATGCAAAAAAAATAACATTCAAAATTGTTATTTCTTCAACTGGGATAAAATATTCACTTTCAATTTTTTTTCAGTCCACCTAACATTGATAGGAGCGAGTTTTCACAATATTTTGAGTAAATACTTTTTTCACTGTTGCTCAGGTTTTGCATTTTTCTAAAAAGCATGTTTTGCGACTCTGATCTTGTCCCTTCCGTTACGCAAATTCACTTTCAAGAAAATCTTTGTCAAATAGCTACAGTTTATGTTAAATTCTCCCAAGTTACCATTGGGATTACTCCAAATTCAATTTGCAAACCATTATCCTCTATTTTTGACATGTTTTTTCATTGACAGTCCTTCCCATTGGAAATGTGCCTTGGTTTTGTCCCTTCCGTTACGCAAACATTAAATTGAACAGCATCTCAAGTCTTCGACTTAAAAACTTTTCCTTTTGGTTGACTACTACCCTCATTAGACTTCTTACTTGCAGGTACATTTAAACTTTATATTAACAATGTGGTGGGAGTTATCTCCTTGGAAAATTTGATGTCCCTTCCGTTATGGATGTCCCTTCCGTTACGCCTTTTTTTAAAGGGAGTGTTACAGGGACTTGGATGTTCATTATAGTGCTTCTTTCTTCAAAGCCAAGATATCTGAAGTTATTGCATTGTTGAAAGACCTATTGGTAGACTGTTCTCACATTTGCTACACTACAATGACTTCTTTTTATCACTTAAGCCTTAGGCTCCATAGGACGCGTTTTCGCGTCCTGAAACAGCCAAAATACCTAAAGTCCTCAAGCTGGGGTCCATCTCCCTAGGACTTTATTTAAAGGGAAAGAAGTTTACCAAATGTTTTTGAAAGAGTATAAAATTACCTTTCCGATGGTACCAAAACGAGTGTCTGAATCAAAAGCTACAAGCTTTAAAAAAAAATCATTGAAATTTTTCAGAATTTTCAAAACTACTGCGCGCTCAAAGGGTTAACCAAAAAATTTTTGATTTTTTTTGAAGACTCCAAACTGCTGAAAATGACAATTAGGAGTTATTCGAAGTTGTTTTGACCATAACAAATTTTACCAGGGGTCTCATTAACCCTTAGGCTCCATAGGACGCGTTTTCGCGTCTTCTTTTTTGAATGCTTAATATAAAATTTTAGAGAAAAACTGAAATGCAAGTCACATTTTCGGTTTCAGGGGTCACCTACAGTGGGTCACCTAAATTTTAGGGATCATCTAAAACTTCAGATGAGGCTTGGATGGCCCAAAACAGAGCTATTTTCAAATTTTGAAAATTTTTCAGAAAATTTGTCCCTTCCGTTACGCTTATTCTATACCTAATATTTACAATTTTTAGGAGTATTTGTAAGTTTATATAGTTAGTTCTGGTTAGTTCTATCATTTTAGGTTAAAAGATCATATTTGACTATTAAAATTCAAATTATCTTTTGAAACAAGTTTTTTCCTAGCAAAGATGTTAATTAAAAATTTGAAAGTTGTCCCTTCCGTTACGCTAATTAGGCTACCCCTCCAACCCGAAAATGTAAATTCATGAAAAACGATTAGGAATTGGTTAAAACACTTTGTAGAAACATTTTAAGAGTAAGTTCAGTCTTATAAGTGTCTCTTTTTTGTAGAAATAACAAGTTTTTAGTTATTGGTTGAGGATGAGAAAAAAATCAACCACAACAATTTCTAGGGTCCTACACTTCTGCAAAAAGGTAATATAGAGGAGCACATACTTGATTATCATCATAAAGGTATATACACATCCAAATAAATAGGTTTTAAGCAATTTTGAGGATAAAATTTTTTTAGCGTAACGGAAGGGACAGGTGTACCAAAAATGTGGCCTTTACCCACGTTCTAAAAAACTGTTTAAACATGGTTACAAAAAATATTGATATGATGGTTCAGCTATTAACAAAATTGAATTTGTCACATATTCGAAAGCATCACTGGTCAAAATATCAAAAAAAATTAAAAAACGTGAGGTTTCAATTGGTTTCACTTCCATGAGTCATTTTTTTTAAATACGCGCATATGCGCAGTTAGTTTTCACATGATTAGCACAGCAAGGGCTAGATATTGCAGATATCTTGCTCCGGAACACCGGAAGTGCACCGAAACATTCTGTAGTTCTGATTCAGACCAATCACCGAAAATCAACAGCACTTTTTGCTCCGGACGTTTCCGGAGCGCCGGGAGGGTCCTCAATTTTGAAGCCTAAAATAGGACAAAATTTGGCGGACGGCGGAAAATAGAAATTTTGGCAGGAACTTAATTTGGCAGATTTTGGCCAAATCCACCAAATTTTTTTTCTGCCAAAATTTCTTCCTTCATATCAGGCTAGCTCTAAACCTCTAAAACAGGATCTAATAACCAGAAAATGATTCTTTGATGGGGATCAAAACTATAAACATCAATATGTCAGATCTAAAATATTAATAACGGCAATGTCATTGACATCATTGACAATAAAACAAAGGATTTTCTGCCAAGAGTCAAGTAACATTCCAACAACTTCCATCGAAATTATCTGTCACAGCTGAGTCTACCATTCTAAACACGGTCTAAGGATTGAGCCGAGAATGCTCGCAGAACGCCTGCACAGGTGAAAAATTTAATCTGTCAATCAACTTCTCAAGCAAAGAGTACGCAAAGCAATTCTAGCTTTACGATAGTGCCGCGGATCATCAGTGGATATTATTCAATTATCATTATCCCTTTATTTTCATTCCTAGAACTTTTGCAAAAAAATAAAAA
>NW_027104365.1:0-11949 GCF_902728285.1 Clytia hemisphaerica
CTTTACAATTTACAGCTGATAACTTTTTTTGTGTCAATATAAATTCGAACCAATTAGAAATAATTGCCATGCAGTATAGACCAGGTCAATTGGGGGGGGGGGGTCAGGGTCCCCCAAGTGGGGCGAAATTTTCCAGCTAATTATAGGTTGCTAAAGACCTATATTTTTAGGAATGGGATGGTAAACGGGCTCTAGTGGTGGCAATAAGTGACCAGAGACCACTGTTTTGAGGGTATTTTTTCACAAAAATCAATTTTATAAGGGATTTTGCTTGCATCTAAAATCACCTAATATTTTCAAAACATGACTGAGAAGTAAATATTTGTCAAAATTACATGAAATTTTCCAGATGTCTTCCCAATAGGTGCAAAATTGTCAAGAAAAAAAAATTTCAAAATTTTTATTCAAGGGGGTCTGTATAAAAGAAAACAGGGGGTAAAATGTACGAAACCCCCCAAAAACGCCATTTTTTGGCTTAGATCTGGCTCTTTGAGCTCCAAGAGATTTCTTAAATGACTAAAAACAATATAAAACAATAAAGTACAATAGATATGTTCCTAATAAACAATATATGGACCCCCTGGATCACTATAATTGAAAAAAACGGGGGTAAAATAACAGAAAACTGTTATTTCTAGCGAAAAATGTGCATTCTTCTGCAATATCTCCCTTTTTTATCGCTCTAAATCTTTGCAAATGATGTTTGAGGCTGGTAAATATATCAATAAGATCTAATATGCTACTCTTTGTGTTGTGGGGCTCTTTAAAATGAAAAAGACGGGGGTAAAATTCAGAAAATTGCCAATTTTCCGCGGAAAATGTTAATTTTCAGCGGGGTATTTTGAATATTTCGGTTGGAAGAAAAGTAATAAAAAAGTATTGTGCTTCAAGTCAATAACAAAAATTAGTTGAATTATAACATCACATCAACGAAGTAAAAATAATAGATAACCAACTACCTCTAGAAGGCACTTCTCCCAAGAGAGCAACCATTGTTTTCCTATTGAAATGAGCACTCCTTTAAAAAGCTCTGTGTGCAGTGTGTGTTATGCTTTTAGCTAGATTTTGACACACTTTTTGACATCCACTGAATTGATAGAAAATTTGAATTGTTATTTACTGCAAATTTTGGAATTTTGTTCAAAAGATAAAGGTACCAATTTTTAGACAAATTGACTACGGATCGGCCTGATATCACTTAATCTTCTTCTGGATAAATAAACGCTCATAAAATGCTGTTATCTGAAAAATATATGTGCGATTTGAAGTGCGATAAATCACGAATGAAAAGTGCATGAAGGTTGCCTGATACAAAATAAACAGATGAATGTTTATAGAACAATAATATCTAATTAAAAAATTCCTTCTGTGAGGCTGCCTATAGGAAAATACCCTTTATTTAACCCAAATTTTGGAAAAATATACATCACGTGATTGATTCTAATACAATAATGACCGGTTAGTGAGGGCTGTACTGAGAAATATTGCCCGAGGTCAAGTAACGACCGAGCTTGCGAGGTTGTTGCGTTGACCGAAGGCAATATTTTCAGTACAGCCCGAAGAAAACCGGTCATTATTGTATTTGTTAACCGTTTCCTTCAGCTTCGATTGATTTTTAGCACTTTATCCAGGAAAAATAGCGAAATAAAGCAGAAAAAACAAGCAAAAAGAGATAAAAAATTGCTATAATTTCTGACGTCAGAAATAAAAAATGAGAGAAATGATGTCAACGCATTGTTCATTTTCCTTTGAAAAAGTGACGTCACAATGAATTTTCCTAACGACGGGCAACTCTGGACAATGTAGGCCCGTCGTCATGCGAAAAGAGCTAATTGCATTGCTCAAAAAGTCGTGTAGCCCGCTTCGAAAAAGTAACCGGTTAACAATGTCCAATAGAAGGTTGCAAATGAAGCAAGTTTTTATTTAATTGCACTTTTTACGATGCAAAATGTCATTAATATTTTTACAACCGTAACACGGATGTTTTTTGAGAATCAAGGCAAGTTGGTTATCTATTATTTTTACATCGTCGATCACATATTGTCATTGAAAGTTTAATAAAACCGTTGCCACTCACATTCAAGTGGATTCATCATCAGAACTGTCTAAGTTATCATCAGGTTCTGAGTCACTATCAGATTCTTCCAAGTCAGATATCTCGTCTTCTCCATCTTCAGTTTCGTCAACTATTATATATGTTGCGTCACACAAGATCTCTTCGACTTCTTTCGGAAACACATCCTCTACCCAAACTGTTGAACCATCAGGAGACCAACCGTTGTCAGCAATGTCAGCATGGTCCAGCCAGCTTGTTAAAGACGACACTTCCATAATTTGGAAACATAATTTGCCCTTTTTGTGTGAAGTATCAAAACTGACTGACAAGGGGGAAGAAGTGCCATATCAATAATCTTCCCAGTTTTGGTGTACTTCTTTTCAAAGAAATTGGCCCGGACGACATTGATCGATGTTTCGCGTGGATAGTCACTGAAAAAAATCACGTACACCTTTTTGAAAAATCAAAAAGAAATCAAAAAGAAATCAAAAATCAAAAAGAAATCAAAAAGAAATCAAAAATCAAAAAGAAATCAAAAAGAAATCAAAAAGAAATCAAAAAAAAAAAAAAAAAAAATCAAAAAAAAATCAAAAAATCAAAAAATCAAAAAAATCAAAAAGAAATCAAAAAAGAAATAAAAAAAGAATCAGAAATCAAAAGGAAATCAAAAAAGAAATCAAAAGAAGTCAAAAATCAAAAAGAAATCAAAAAGAAATCAAAATAAAAAGAATCAAAAAAAAGAAATCAAAAAAAAAATCAAAAAAAAAGAAATCAAAAAAAAACGAAATCAAAAAGAAATCAAAAATCAAAAAGAAATCAAAAAAAAATCAAAAATCAAAAAGAAATCAAAAAGAAATCAAAAATGAAAAAGAAATCAAAATCTCGTACACCTAATTTTTAGTGATTTACCCCTCGAAAATTTCGATTCTTCTTCATTTTTTTCTAGCAGGTTGATTTCCCTTTCTTAAAAAATGAAGATACATAGTCGTTTCCAGTGAAGGCATGGAAACCAATGAGGAAAGTACGATACTTTTCAACATCTTTACCAAGCTTATTCAACCAAAATCCCTTTCGTTGTTTACCTTTACCATAATCAAGGTAAATTTTTGAAGGATTTAAAAGACATGCGGCGAGAATGAAGATATCAGTATCTGAAGAAGGTGATCGGAGAACAGCAATGGATTTGGAATTTTCCTTGAGGGCATGGTTACAATGAAGAATGACCTTTGTGTCAGCCTCTTCTTCTTCCCTGACCCCTCCCAATTGAGCTGGTCTAGTAACAAGCACATAAAACTTCGAGTAAAAGCGTTATTTGTCTTCAGATTTTGCAGACTGTGTTACGCAATAGCCGCAGGTTATAAATACAGTTGACTTTCTCTAATTCGATCTTAAAGGAATCACTAATTTCGAATTATAGAAGTTTGAATGAAAAAAAGTTTACTTTATGATTGAATTACCGGAAATGCAAATCTTTTCCTGGGAATGAAAAATTTCCATTTTAACACTTAAAGTACCAATGACGAGCATACTAGACATGGGCTGTGTAGGAGGGCGAAGACCTCCTGTAATGCCCCAGTTTGAGCTAGAAATCGTCATTTTTGGTCTAAATCGTAGGAATTGGATTGGGTTTCATGGTCAAGCAAAAAAAAATCAAAAGTGAGTGTTTCCAGCGAGATTTTAAGCCAAAAATTCAAAAATTTGTCAAAAATCAAATTTGACCGTTTTATTTTTGACCATTTTTGGTCAACGAATGATCCAGGAACCTCCAGAATTGGCCCTGCTTTACTTGATTCTGTCCTCTAGCGAATTAATTTGAAGTTTTACTACTGAGCACCTTTTTATCATTCAGGCAGGTTCACGCAGATCCGGAGATATAAGCCTTTAAAGTTTGAACTAGCGTATTTCTTTTAAAAACTTGACCGTGCAGGCCAGTCTCTCTAGAAAATCTACAAAATAAGTAGATGTATAAATTTTTTTAATTCTATACCTCTTGACGATTTTTATCCCCGGCTGGGAACTGATCTACACATTTTTTCTTTTTAAAAGAATGGTGTTTTGCATTTCATCATGGATACTCTTAACTTTTTGGGGAAAATCATCCTAAAATATTCTTAGGTTATTTTCTTAGGTTAAGGTCGAAACTCAACCAAAATTTAACAAGAATACAGATCTGAAGTGAAAAATGGCATTTTTGTGAAGGTTTCTAGCCTCACTGGGGAGAAAACTGGCAATTTACTGTTAAAAATTGCTCTGCAAATGGCATTCTTAGGTTTTCTTACCTATCGTGATATTAGCATATTCTTAATTTTTTGGCAAATTTTAATATAATATATATAATTTCAATATTCTTAGCATAATCTTAATTTTTGGCAAATTTCATCATGAATATGAATATTATTATAAATAGTATTTTATAAAGCAGTAAAATTGCGATATCACAAAATATAACTTCTCTCAGGAAGAGGCTGACATTTGAATCAATACTTGTCTTTCTACCAGTAATAAAATTTATTTTTTAATGAAACGGGAACGCTGATTTTTTCAACACCTATATGCGATTTCGCACGTTTTCACGTTGCCGTTGCAGAAGGCGTTGTGACTGCGGAAACTCTCTAATTTTAAAATGTAAATCCAAACGAAATTCGACACACAATCCTACTTCAAACAAAAATTGGTATGTATGTCACAGACCCGGCTTGCTCCCTGAAGAAATAGAATTTCTATCCCCATTGGAATTTTGATAGAAAATTTTATCCCGGGGTCGGAAAAAATTCCACCGGGGCTGTGTCGAAGGTTTTGAGCATTGCTTGGGGATAATTGGCAATTCACAGTTAAGAAATTGCCAAAAGGTTGGCATTCTAAGGTTCAGTTGCCAAAATCCATGGTATACCAAAAAAATTCTTAGTTAATTGGCCAGTTTCATCATATTCTTATATAGAGTACATTCTTATAAAAGAAACAGCGTGTACAAGAAAGCTCATTCGACTTATCAACAACACCAATTGATGATTCAAAATTCTGTCATAAAAATGTCCAAATAAAGTTTCAAACAAATTTTGCAAAAAAGTACTACGAAAAAATAATTCGAACAAAAATCAAAAAATAAAGATGAAGACTGAAGATTTAAGAAAATTCTTCGTTTTATGTTTAGTTTTGAAGCATATTTTAACTCACCAATCTTTGATAATATCGAATTTTACACTTCGTGGAAAGAAATGTATTTCTGGAAATGTTTTACTTCAGCTAGAGAACGTAGAAAATCTACAAAGCTGTATTTTCCATTGCTTGGTATGTGTAACTTAGACTAGAGTCTACTTCTGGCTGAACTTTATTTTTGATTATTTTTGATGACGCTGAGTCCAGTGAAGTAGACTCGGAGCGTTTGGCGAGGTCGCCATTTCGAAAAAGAATGTTTAAAATCCAAATAACAAAAAAACTACTTAGAGTTGAAAGATTTAATCAAAAATGATAAACAAACATCAATAACAGATTTGCAATCCCTTATTCCCAAATAAAAACATTGCTTCATACTGTTTTTACATTCCAAAAACAACTAATATCAGGCGCTCGCAGACTGTTTTACAGTCCGCCTAAGCAAAAGCATATTACCATATACTACCGGGCCACTTAATTGCACCGTCCAGTCTATCAAAAAAGTTTTAAGTGGACCCCGGGCTATGTGTAACTCAGACTCTTGCAAAATTAATGACCCTCTCCCCCCCAGCGAACCCTCAATTCACGCAATCACGCAATTTTTTGTCTCGAAATTCACGCATTCACGCTAATTTTCCTCGAGTTTCACACAATAACCCGATTTTTCATAAAAAAATCAGGAAAACTGCACATCATCGGTGGAAAAAAGGAAAAATTCACGTATTCACGCACACAAAATAGCCCAGATTCACGCATTCACGCAATCAAGCAATCAAAAAGTGGATTTTCACGTTCACGCAATTTTTTTCAATTCACGCATTAATGCAACCGAAAATGCCCATTCACACATTCACGCAAAACCGCTGGGGGCATCTATTTGAGGACAAAATCATGTACAATACATTCAAATTGGGTAGTTTTTTTTTCATTTTATCAAATGTGGTCAAAAGACAATCAAAAAGTTTAAAAAAAACAGCTAATTCTTTTCCGTTTTTATCTGGTGGAGTAATGGGCCATTCCATTTTCTGACCATACAGGGGGGTGGACGAGCATTTCCAGGGAGTCTAAAGAAGTGTTTTTTTCATTTTTCCAGGGGGTAAAAAACTATTCTTGAATTTCCAGGGAGTGAACAACTGATTTTAGTTCGTCCATCCTCTCTTTAAGACATGAAAAGAATTTTTTCCAAGGGTTCTACAAAAACAGTCGAAACATGTGGACGACTATGTTATGAAAGCTGACTACAAAGAATTGGAATCCCAAGTCTAAAATATAGGCGTGCGGTAAGTGATATGGTTGAGATCTTTAAACATTTAAATCACTATGAAAAATCGTGTGTTCCTAAGAAATTTAACCAACGAATAAGACCAATGAGAACACATAATTCTGAGCTGGTAAGGATTTTCGGGAACGATGGTGTCCGTGGACCCCAGAGCAACTCCCTTTACTATCGGGGCATTGAACAGTGGAATAGCCTACCTGAAAAAGTAGTTAAATCATCTACAATACAAGAGTTTAAAGAAAACCTCGGTCTAGCTTGGAAAGAGAAAATGTTTGAGTATGATTGAAACTGTCACTATTGTTGCATATCTGTTTGAAGTTAACCTTTGTAATAAACCAAACCAATGTATGAGCGATTTATAGAGGCCCATGTGCTTGCACGGTGGCCTGGAAATCTTTAAAACATTATTATCATTATTATTATTATTTTGCAAATTTTGCCATTTTCCAGGGGCTATCTACACTTTTCCAAGAAATTTGTTTTCACTTGAAAAGGTTTGTCCATCCCTCCCCCTCTGTATGGAAACTTTATGGAACAGCCCAATGAAGCATTGTATAATTTGTACCCAATATATAGATCAACAGCGAGAATCATCATGGTCAATGCAAATCGGTGAATTATGACAAGAAAAGGAAATTTTGTTTTATGTAAACGCAATACCCTTTGCAGGATAAGCAAGTCCCCTAGATAAAGTCTAAGGATAATCCTGTAAAGTTTTGGTAAATGGTGTTTTTATAGCATTTATATAGGTTGAGTAAACACATCATTAATATGTCTGCCATTTAGATGAGGTCATCAGTTGAAGTCTACCAAGGTTTTCGGCCCGCTATTGTTTATAGTAAACGATATCTTCAATAACCTTTTAGAGTGGTAGTGGGCCATGCTGTATAAAGTACCATAGGATATCCTATAATACTTTTAAGCATCCTCATTATGGCATTATATAGTAATTATTAAATAATGTAAATGTCATACCTGTAAGTCTCAAAGGATCTTGATTACAGAATGACATTTTAGTAGTGAAGTAGTTAGTATTTTATCTTCAGTATTGGTAGCTGATAGATAGAGTGTGGTGGCTGTGTTTCATCTGAAAAAATTGGGCCCTTTTATACTTGCAGTTTAAAGGCATTACGGAGGAGATTTGGGACTCTCCATTTGTGTTTTTGGACATTCTATATCGTGATTTCGCTTACTTCAAAAGAAGAATAGCTGTGGGGTTCTAGCAATTTTCGTTGCGAAATTGAAGATTGCACCATGGTGGTTAATTAATCTGATTTTTGAAAATCGAAAATTTTACCATGTTCCGTTTTTTTATCCAATCATGTCAAATTTTGACAGCTCACGACTTGTTTTTCAGAAAAAAGTATTAACTGGACCTCGTGAAGCCGGTTTCTGGCCAATTAGGGTCTGAAAAGAAATAGTAGAATAGGTGTATGATGAGTAAATAATTTATGTTGTTTTTCAAACATACTTTTAAATTCTGTTGGAATAATATTAAATATAGGTAGTAGATATGAAATTAAAAGTACAATTTAAATTAGAAGTAACAACTCCCATTAATCTTGAAATTTAGTCCTGATAAGATAGTCTTTTAGATTTTTATGACGTTTATATGATATGAAGGGTGGGTCTGGGAATAGTTTCCTCAGGCATTTATCTTTGGTTATGAAGGGGGGGGGGTTTTCAGGGGTCTTAAATACCGTCATACCGACAAAAATTTGGGTCAAATACCGTAGTACCGTCGATAAAAGAAGCCAAATTACCTAAATACCGATACCGGTAGAAAATGAAATACCGTAATCCCGTCGTTTTTTTCTGGTAATACCGATTTACCGGCGAAAAAAAGGCCCAATACCGTCGTACCGTAAAAGTGAAACCCCCCCCTATGAATTCCCAATGTTTTCTCATTAGATTTTGGAAGTTATTAAAATGTTCTGAGTATGGTATAATCAGTGGTAATGTTTTAGATGGTTTCAATCGTCTGGGTTTTGGTGATTTGTTTTTGAGTCTCGAGGATAGTTGTTGTGGTTTCTTTGCGATTCGATTCTTCTTGAGTTTTCCGAATAGAAGTTGGTGTTGTGAGATGTCCGATAGCTTTTTAATTTCGTCATTTATAATGTGAATGGGGTAGCCTCTTTGTGTAAATATCTCAGTTAGGTTTTTAAGTTCTTTTTTAAGTATTTTGTTTTCACTTGTTATTCTGCGGTATCTCAGCGCTTGTGAATAAATGATGCTTTTCTTGGTATGTATAGGATGATACGATTCAAATTGAAGAAGTGTCTTGGTGTCCGTTGGTTTAGAATAAGGTTTACTTTGAAGTATGTCCTTTGTAGGGTGTATATATAGAGTCGTGTCAAGAAAATCTATTTCTGCTTCAGAAGAGGTATAGGTAAATTTTATTCTTGGGTGTATCTCATTGATGTATTTCAGAAATGCTGTAAGTGTAGACCTACTTCCTTTCCATAATATTAATATATCATCAAGAAAGCGTAAGTAGGATTTGATAAATTGTTGGTAATGTGTATTCAGTATGTTGTTCTCTTCTAGGTAACCTAGGAATAGATTGGCGTAGTTTGGTGCTAGAGAGGACCCCATCGCAGTCCCATGTATTTGTTTGTAAAGTGTGTCATCAAATTCAAAGTAGTTATTTTCAAGAACAAAAGAAAATAATGTTCTTAAAATTGTGTCATTAGGTATAAATGAAGGAATATTATCCCTGTATTTATTGATGTAGTGTAGGCATGCGTCAATTCCTTCTTGATGCGGTATATTTGTATAGAGCGAAGTGATGTCCAGTGAGACAAGCAGTGTATTTTTCGGTAATTTCTTACCAGTTAATATAGTTTTTAATAAGTGGGTTGTGTCTTTTATGTGTGATTTAATTTTGGGAACAATGGGTGACGTGCATAGGTCTAAAAATTTAGAGATATTCTCCGTCAAAGATCCGATAGAAGATACTATTGGTCTTCCTGGGATGCCAGTCTTGTGTATTTTAGGTAATATGTAGAAAATACTTGTTCTGGGGTTAGGAGGTGGGAGCAGGTAGTTAAAGAGTTTTTGATCAATTTTTTGATGTGTTTTAATTGTTTCCAGATAGCTAATAATCAATATTTTTGCGTCCTCGAGTTTATTTTTGTCATGGATTTTGATATATGAGTGTGTGTCAGTAAGGTGATCATTAATTTTCGATAAATATTCACATTTATCCATAATGACGATTGCACTTCCTTTGTCTGCCTTTTTAATGACAATATTTCTATTTTCATTAAGCTCAGACAAAGCTGTGCGTTCGCCAGGTGCCAAGTTTTCTGTCAGTGGTAGCTTTTGGATTGATTTTAGGTGTTTAGCTATAGTAGCATAAGTTCTCGAAAAACAAGTGATGAGATTTTTATTTTTTGGTATTGGTGGAAGCCAGTCAGACTTAACATGTAAAGGGTGACGGTGTCCTATGGGATCTCTGAAGTGGTAAATAGTTGCCATTTTTATAAATAGACGTAGTAGTGAGGGTAAAATGTTAAGCATTGTTACAGATATTTTTGGAGTAGGTACAAAAGTTAAACCTTTATTAAGCAAAGTATTCATGTTTTTTGATAGTATGATGTTCGAAATGTTCCTGATAATATTTTTTTGATGAAAAGGTAAAGATTTGTTAGATTCTAGTATGTTATAAGCAGATTGTGGTGAGAAACCAGTGGGAGAGTAGGTAATGTAGTTTTGAGATATGGTATATTCTAAAGTAGTATTATGTATACAAGGTTCTAGTCAAAATTGTTTATTTCTCTTTTGTCTCTTGTTTTGATGATTTTCATTGTCTTGAGTTTTTCTCTTTCTCTCACTGTCTTTCAATGACATTGCTTTCAATGGTGGGTATTTCGTGTTCTCCAATGAACGGTGTAAGTTCTACCAGTTTTTGCTCGTAGAGATTCAATTCTTCGTTATAATGTTCGAAAATTAGTTTTGTGAGCTCTGTTGCCGTGTTGTCTAGGACTTCGTCCCATTTATCTCTGATGTTCTTAGATAAGTATAGTTCACTTGTGACCCGGTATTTAACTCCATTAGGTGTGGTTCCGTTGTCGAGATGATTTTGCATTCGTTTTCGGGTATCGATATCTTCCAATATTTTTGTAGAAAACTTGATGTATTGGTCGATGGCTTTATCCTTGGTCATCGGTTGATGAAATTTATAGCCGGGATTAGTGTACCGAGCAACGAGGCTTTGGCGAGGGTGGATCTTTGTATTGGTAACGAGTGGCGTAGTTATTATTGATGTATTAGGGTTTGTGTTTGCAGTAGCAGTTGTTTTAGGTGCGTTGGTAATTGGTTTAGATGCAATTGTGGTTGATACAAAGGTGGTAATAGTTGGTTTGGGTGTGGTGGCAGTTGCTTTTGATGTGGTTGTAGTTGGTTTGGTGGTAATAGTTGGTTTGGTGGTAATAGTTGGTTTGGGTGTGGTGGCAGTTGATTTGGCTGAAGTGGCAGTTGGTTTTGGTGCGGTGGTTGATGGACGATTCGCAGTAGAAGCTGGTTTTCGCTTTGGTATCTTTGGTAGTGATGCCATAGTAGTGATGGTAGATGTTGACATTAGCGAGGCAAATGGTGACTTTTTGTTGGTGTCATTTTGTTTGGGTGTTTTCTTTTGATAGCTTGTGATGGTGTTCTCCTCCTGTAAAGAGAATTATTCTATATCCTCGCTCGTTAGTAGGTAGAAAAGGAGAGTTTAAACACAATGGGTATTGTTTAACATGAATAGAAACACAATGGGTATTGTTAACATGAATAGAAATGAATGGCTATTGTTAACATGAATAGGAGAGTTTGAACACAATGGGTATTGTGTTAGAGCAGAAATGGATAGGCATTGTGTTAGCCCAAAAATGAATAGGCATTGTGTTAGACCAAAAATGAATAAGCATTGTTTTATATTGCGTTTTGATTAAAACACTAACATGAGCAGAAATGAATAGGCATTGTGTTAGAGCAGAAATGAATAGGCATTGTGTTAGAGCAGAAATGAATAGGTATTGTGTTAGAGCAGAAATGAATAAGCATTGTGTTAGAGCAGAAATGAATAGGCATTGTGTTTACTTTCAATCATTAAATTTTAAAACGACAAGGCATGAGAAGAGCTGAAAATGAATAAGCATTGTTTTTAAATCAAGATATAATTTTGTGCTCGATCCCCAACCTATAAAGGAGGTTTTAGGGTTCGAAATACCGTTTTCCCGTCAAAATTTTGCTAAATCTGGAATCCCGAAATTGAAAAAACTACCACCGTCTCGGTTTTGTCAGGTTCAATACGCATAATGACAAAATCGACCAATACTGTCCCCCTGATTTTAAAATCCGTTTTCCCGTACTAAAAGGGCCAATCGTCCACACCGTAAAAGTACAACCCCCCCCTAAAGGATGAAAATTGCTCATTTTTTCTCAGTTTTTACCTTTTCAAAGCTGGAGAGCCGTT